>NW_022097912.1:0-63022 GCF_006542625.1 Nomascus leucogenys
TGGAGTGCAGTTATGCGATCAGAGCTCACTGAAGCCTTCACATACTGTGCTCAAGCGATTCTTCCACCTCAGCCTCCTGAGTAGCAGGGACTGCAGGTGCATGACACCATACTAGCTAACTTTTGTAAAGATGGGGTTCCACCATGTTGCCCTGACTGATCTCCAACTCCTGGACTCAAGAGATCGGGCCACCTTGGCCTCCCAAAGTGCTGGGATTATAGTTTTGAGGCACCGCAATCAGCCCAGCCTTAAAAAAGGCTGACTAGAGATCTTTATCTATGTATATGTATATCTATATATAAAATAAACATATGTGTTTATTATGTAAAAATATATATTATTAATATTATATAATTTTTTTTCAAGGTAGAAATATATAAAGAGGGTGCATGTAGATCCTGGGTCATTGTGTAGTGAAGCTCAAGGCCTCTGAAGAAATGCCCCTTGCATCTTATGTCTGGGCTAGAATCCGAGAAGGGAAAGCAGCAGATGCACTGGTTCCAGTTCTTGGCATCCTCGAGAAAAATGTGACTAGGTAGTTTAACACCTTGTTCTTACTCTCCTGTTTTATGTAGTGACAAGACTAGTTCAGAGAACAGACTGTGAAGTCAAGGCTGTGTTATTTTGTGGCAGCATTAATTGAGAAATTCAGTGTCACCTAAGACTCTGGGCATTGAGGGTAGTGCAGGAGAAAGGGAAGTTGCATCCCTCCTGCTGTGGAGTAGGGACCCGTGGAAGCACAACCTTGTCTAATGAAGGCAGACTCCCTGCTAACCAGACTTTCTCAAGCAAGGCCCTGGAATGAGTTTCCAGGTCTGATACTAAATAACCTGCCTATGCTTTCTTATATGGCGCACAAAGTATGGTTTACATGGAATATGTTCCAATTGAAAACCCATACTTGCACTCCTCTGTGGTGGAAACAGGTTCCATATGTTCTTATTGGAAACACATAACAAATTTCTATATTTTACTGCATTCTATTCATGGATATGGGAACTGAATAGTGCCCATCAAAAGGCTCACTGATGTTAGGAAATTGCTGGAGCACGAAGCAGAATTCTTTCTTTGTTCCTGGAGTGTGGTTGAGGGATCAATTTTGGCAGCTACAGTGGCAATGATGGAGGCAGAATGGAGGGCTCAGCTACCAAGACAAGGAGAGACTTGGCCTCACAATGGCAGCATTGCAGGGGTGCGCTCTACAGAGCATTTGCTCACATGGTTTTGGGCATGTCTCTAACTACATGCTTCCCCAATTAGGTTGACCAATTCTAAATAACTCCTTTTCTCTTAAAAAGCAAACTTCATTTGTATTACTTGCAATTTTAAATGACACCAATTGGCCAGTTTCATTCAAAATTCTCTGTTACTTAATCTGCCTTTCCTAATGATGCAACTTCCCCTAAAAAATTGGGACACTTTGTTGTTACTCATTGTCTTTACACATTTTAAAATGTTGCTTTATGCCCCAATCCCTAAATACATTTTCAATGTTTTGCAAGTGGAGTCCATGTGTTCTTGATTTACATGAAGCTCAAAATAATGGTTATAGTAATATACTATAATTAAGCAAAAAGCTCTTATTGAAAAATGACAGAATATACAAGAGATGACAACAGGAGAGATATTTCCTGAATCACAAAGTGATGGTATGGCAGAACTAAACTTGGAGTACAGATTCTGTGTTCCCAATCATTATTTCTACCACCAGCTTCTATTTTGATGTTAATAATGTTCTTATGTGGGAAACCCTACATATTTGCCAATGGTTAGTTCATTGACAAAGAAACATAAAGAGCTTCAAGAACACTCTAATCTATAAAAAATAAAATATCTATAGATTGGCCATACGAAAAAAATAGGTCTTGACATATACTGAGATCGTTTTATTTTGTGCTAGACAAATGAAGTCATAGAACAGAATGTGCTTCAAATATTATGAATAGTGCTTGCGTCGTGTGTGTGTGTTGTGTCTATAGATGCATATTAGGCCTCTGAAAAGTTTATTATTCTTTCCAGGAGAGAGACTGCCAACTTTTGAACCTAATTAGAACAAGTATATTGCTTCTTCATATTTTTATTAAGGCAAAGAGAGTCTAGATTAAAAATAATTCAGCTTACCATGGAAATGTTATAAATTGCTGTGAAGTGAGTTGCTGGCTATGGCTTGTCAGAGCAAATATATTGTAAAAATCTCAGGGAGAATTAGTGCTTATGCATTAAAATCAAATCGTCTTGCAGCACACTGAGAAAAAGGTTAGATTTTTAAAAATAATTTCAAAGTCATGAAAAGAGCAAATATGCTCAACAAAAGCCTAGAACCCTCAATGACCAAGTCCCTTTTATATAGTTTGGTATCTGAATTAGAATCCCAGAATCCACAAATTCTCTGGTGTGGGCGCTGCAGTTTGAGGATTTATAACACTGCCATCACCAAGCTCTCTTTTGATATTCACTTTAAGGAGATAATTTACGGGAAACCAGAGAGCATGAACCAAAGTAGATATCTATCTACCTAGATAGATACATCTCCATATCATTGACAGGATACCTCCTGGCCAAGTGTGAGTACAACCTATGGGTGTGGTTGGAGAGAACATGTGTTCCACCTGAATGGCAGATCAAGATTATTCCTTCTCATCTGCGGAAATGGCTCAATGTGTTAAGGAGAGGAGACAGCAAGAACTGCATTCATTCAGTCACACAGACAAAAGGAGGAATGTCGCCCAGCCCTCTAAACTGACCCAGAACCCAGCTCATGTCTCAACTGCTACCTCTACTACTTAGAAAGAAGTAACTCCGCCAAAAGCCAGGTTTCTGGACAAATATATTTTTATTGATCATATACAAATAGATGAAGATGGACTTGGATGTTAAGAAAAATAATACTATAAAAAATCAAGAGTAGACAGTCACCCCTAGACTTAAATTAAGAGTGTGTATATTAGATAATTTAATCCAATGCATCAGGTAAAACTTGAACAAACCTTTTGGCCTCTTCCATAAAATTCAGGGAAGCATGTCCTCCACCAAAACAGAATCAAAATATAAATAAAAGACTGGCTTAAGTTGAAAGGAAACCTTAGAAATAAAAAGAAGCCAGATGAGAGGCACTTCACTGAGAATGAAAAGAAACTGAGTGGACAAAATAATTCTGAGAAGAGAACCTTCAAATCAGAAAGAGGGAAAAAAGCTTATTTGATAATATGGGAACTCAAAAGAGAGTGAACACAAATGGGAAAATTCCAAGAGTACAGAAAAGTAGCATAACTAAATTAAGAGCATGAGAAAATGTATACAATTATGAGTAATAAGAACAGAATTAAAAGTGAGAATTGTATGTTATATTTTAGTAGAGCAACACTGAAGAAGAATGAAAACAAGAAATATATGACTAAATATGAACATAATGAGAACAGAATTCTATTTTTAAAATTTTTAGTTTCTAAGTTTATCTGAGATTTAATTTTGGTTTCTTATGTAATACCACAGTTATTAGGAAAGCATTAGCTAATAACAATATTTTCAGTGATATTTTAAGTTTTGTCTAGAAAAATTTCTATTTTTTAAAAATGTATCTACAAATACATTAAATGTGTATACATCAATCATATTTATCGATTTCTGTTTTTTTTAAATTGCAAATGAAATTTGTATTTTTGTGTTCCTGGAATAAAATAAACTTGAATGGATTTTAATATGTTATTCATGCTGTAATTCAATGTATTTGAATACTTTAAGAATGTTACATTATAGTTAAAAGATATTGACCTATAAATTTTCTTTCATATAATGATGTTGTGAGACAATCTAAGAAGAATTAAAACTTTTAAATTCATGTATTCTTACTTTTTTCTCTGTTCTCTAATATATTTTAATTACAGATGAAGGAACAGACAGATGTTAGATAAATAGGTATATAAATAGATCATCCAAAATTATTATTCTTATGATTTATGTTGTCAGTATTTACCTCTATTTTTCTACATGTTTATCCTTCCAATTTAGTTCATTACTTCCTGCCCATTTGATGTCATGTATATAAACAGGAAATGACACATGGTGTCCGGATGTAGAGAGAGACACAGGACTTGGGAATGAAATCCACAGGCAAGGATGTGGCAATTCCTTTTGCAGTATTGGAGGGAATGCCAAACGCTACGTTTGCTGTGGAAAAGAGTATGGTAGTTCCTCAAAAAATCCAAATGGTATTGCCATATGATTCAGCAGTGCCACATCTCAAGATAGCAAAAGAATTGAAAGCAGAGTCTTGAAAAAACTATTTGCACCTCATGTTTGCAGCAGCATTATTGGCAATAGCTAAAACGTAGAAGCAATTGAAGTGTCCAACAACAGATGAATGGATAAGCAAAATATGATATACACATACAATGGAATATTATTCCGCTTCAAACATGAGGAAAATATTCTGACATATGTTGCAACTTGGATGAAACTTGAGGATATCATGCCAAGTGAAATAACTTAGTCAGTGAAGGACAAATACAGTATAATTCCATTTGTATAAGGGATTTAAGTGGACAGAATCCTAGAGATAGTACAATGATGGTTGCCAGAAGCTGGGGAGAGGAAGAAATGGGGAAGTATTGTTTAATGGGTATAGAGTTTCAGTTTTACAATATGAAACGAGTTATGGAGATGGATGGTAGGGATGGCTGCACAATATTATGACTATATTTAGTACCACTGAACTGTACACTTAAAATGGTTAATAGAGTAAATTTTATGTTATGTGTATTTTACAACAATAAACAAATAAAATACCTTAGGAAAATTTTCATAAAGAGTCCACATAAAATTCATTTTAATGGATGTGTTTATGCATAGCTTTCTATTTTTCTCTTTTCTATTTATATTCCAAATTAGAATAAAATGCTAATCAAGCACAGTGGCTGTGTTTCTTGCTTCCTCTAGTCTGCAGGTAGCATCCAAATGTATTAAACTACTTATTAATGTTACATCTATTTATTTTCTGCCTTATACCTAGATTGTGGGATTCTCTTAAGTACAACATTGTTATACTTACACCTATGCAATACCCATTAGCATCGCCTTCCTAAATCAGGGGAAATTGAGCCTCTGTAACATGGAATAACTTACTAAGATACAAAACTTGGCATTAAAGTCTGTATACTTCAATATCCTGCCCTCTTCTCATTTGTCTTTACTGCCTTTTATGTATCTGTTAGATGTTCATTAAATTCTCTTTTTTAAACTGAATTTAAGCCGTGGAGCAGTGTTTTGTTGAACAATAAATATGATATAGGACACTCTTCCTACCTTTCATTTATGATCCAGTTCATGAAAAAGAGAAATTCTTTCATTGTGCTAGAAGCTTAAAATAATGAAAATGCCACTTTCTACATTAAACAGAAACTGAAGGGAATCAAGGTGAATTGCATGAGACATAGAAAAAAGTGGGAAAGAAATCTAGTATAATTTGCCCTTTGTGTACCTTTATTATTTAGCATTTGAGTAAATGTTTCCCCCAAATATCTTCCCATCTTTATTCATGTCTGTAAAGTAGACATTTATGTCTCACCTTGTCAAGAAGGGCAAACTCTAACATAAACATTTCCCAGAAATGCTTCCTGCTAAAACGTAAGCTCAGTCTGGCTAGAAATTAAGCTCACTTACGAAGATTAATTGGTAGCTAATCTTTGCATGCTGTTCTCTGAACTTGAGTGAAGGCTGTCCATCAGGCATACAGGGAATGACGGAAAAGGTGACAACAGAAGATGAATGCTATGTCACTAACCTTCAAAGATGACCTTCCTTTTCTTTTAAATTCTTGATATCTTAAGACTTAATTAATTCATCTCTCTTTGCCCTTGGTTCAACATTGTGCCATACCAAAACTCATGTAAAACCATGATCTAATGTAATAAAAATGGCATTTTGTCTTTCATGTAGATGCAAGCTAACTGACTTTTTTACAATCAACATAATTCCTTTGTCAATTTTTCATTCTGTATTGGAAGTAATTGATAGGTATTTCTGAAGGGATGAAGCTGTTTCTGTGTTCATTGTGATCCAAACTGTTTTTAGACCTAGTGGTGTTTGTAAAACAATTTGTGCCAGCTGACCAAGGACCACTGTGGCAGAAAGCAGCAAACTTGCATAAGATGTCACAGCCTCATAAGTTGGCTTTGAAAACTAGGAGCTTACTCTATAGTCTTATGAATCAAAAACATTGATAGATGTAGTATAAGATTACAATCATATTTTCCTTTTGACAGTCACATTATAAAGCATGATGTATTGCAATTAATCTCAGTTAGCTGATCACAATTAAAATTATATGTTTATTATTGCTGATAAAAAATCATGACTCTCCTGAAATGTGCAAGAAATTCTTGTAATTTTAATACAAATTTGCATATTATTACTAATTGATTTAATCTCATTGGATTTGGTTCATGGATCCAATTTATAAAAATAGTGATAATGGGTATAATGATTTGTCTCCCCATTTCATTTACACTAAAAGCCACAATTCTTACAATGGTCTGCAAGCCCATCATGATCTGCCCCATGTTAACCGTCCAAAATTCTTTTATATCTTCACCCTTGATCTTCCCAGTGGTCCTGGCAACCTCACTGTACTCTGGACATGCCAACATGCTGCTGTCTTATGACCAAGACTCTAATTTCTTGGCTTGGAAAGATAGCACTCCCATATATCCATTGATCAGCTCATTCAACTTCCTCAAGCCTTTACTGAAAACCTCCCATTCTCAATGTGACCCATTCAGTATTTCAAACTGCCTCCCCGCTGCAACACTCCAAAACCCTTACTCTTCTGTGTATTTTTGAAAGGATTTATTGAGATACAATTTACATACTGTAGAGTGCACACATTAATGTGTACAAGTCAATGGCTTTTAGTATAGCACAGATAAGTGGAGCCATCATCACAATGAATTTTAGAGCATTTCATCACTTCAAAAAGAAACCCCACATTCTTTAGCTGTTAACCTCCTATGCACCCATTCCCTACTCAATCCTAAGCAACACAAATCTGTTTTCTGTCTCTATACATTTTCCTATTCTATTTTCATCTAAATAGAATCATACAATATGTGGCCTTTTGTGCCTGGCTTCTTTCAGTTGGCATAATGCTATCAAGGTTCATGTACGTATTAGTAATTTATTTCCTTTCATAACTGTATAACATTCAATTGCATGGATATAACATTTTGTTTATCCAATAATATTCTTATTGACATTTGAGTTGTGTTCAGCCTTTGGCTATTTTAAATACTGCTGCTAAAATACTTGTGTACAATTTGTGTTTGAACACCTCTTTCCAATAATTGGGTGTATACCTAGGAATACATTTCTAGGTATATGACAATTCTATGTTTAATATATTTAGAAGCCATCAAACAATTTTCCAAAGTGGCCTGTTCTAGCCATAGAGTATCCAACTGGTGGTTTTGATTGGTAGTTACCTCATGAGTGATGCTGTTGAGTATCTTTTTATGGGATTATTGACCGTTTGTGTATCTTCTTGGGAAACATACCTATTCCTATCATTTATCAGTTTTAAGCTGGGATATTTGTTACTGAGTTAAAACAATTTTTCTATATTCAAGGATACATATATATACAGACATATAGAGATGTGTTTTTCAAATATCTTCTCACAATTTTTGAGCTGCCTTCTGACTTGCTTGGTTGTGCTTTGAAGCACCAATGTCTTTAAGTTTTTAAGAAATTTTAAATATCTAATTTTTATTTTGTTGCTCGTGTTTTTGGTGTTACAGCTATTTCTTTGCCAGATCCAAAATCCTGAAGATTTTCCCATACGCTTTGTTCTAGCTCTTCCATCTATGTCTTTAATCCATTTGAGATAATATTTTTGTATGCTTTGGGGTAAGGGTTCAGATTTATTATTTTGCAAGTGGTGAATCACACGTGTACTTTGTCTGACCCAGTTTGTTCAAATACTGTCTCTTCGTCATTGAATTGCACATGGCACCACTGTAAGACTCCATTGACTATACATAGTTTTATATGTGGACTCTCAATTCTCTTCCATTAATCTAGATAGTTTTCCTTCATCAGTATTGTGTTGTCTTGATTATCAATGCTTTGCAGTAAGGTTTGGAGCGCGGGGGTGGAATTATGCTAATATGTTTTCTTTTTCCAAAGATTATTTTTGGCTATTTTGAGTTCCCTTACAATTTCATGTGTATTTTAGAATCGGCTTGTCAGTTTCTAGACAGAAGTCTGTTGGGATACTTGCAGGGATTTCATCAAACTCTGTAGTTCAAATTGTAAAGTACTATCAATATTGAATATTCCAATTCATGGCTGTAAGATGATTTGCTAATTATTTAGATCTTCTTTAAACAATAATTTTAATTTTCAGAGTAAAATATTGTGTCACATTTTCCAAATTAATTATTTTTCTTTTTTTGATGCTATTGTAAATTGAAGTGTTTTCTTAATTTCATTTTGGGGTTTTCATGGTAGATGTGTGCAATTGATTTTTGTATATTTATCTTGTATGCTGTAATATTGCTGAAATAATTTACTAGTCCTGATCATTCAGTGGATTCCTTAAAATTTTCCATATACAAGAATGTTATTTGCAAATAAAGTTTTATTTCTTCCTGTTCAATATGGGTGACTCTATTTCTTTACTTGCCATTTGTCCTGCATAAAATCTTTAGTACAATATTGACTAGAAGATGTCAAATTATATATCCTATTATTCTCTGACCATAGCGGGAAAGTATTTTCTTTCACCACTAAGTTGAATGTTTGCTGTTGGCTTTTCACAGGTGCCATGTATCTGGTGTAGAAAGTTCTCTATTCCTGGTTCATTGAGTTTTTTAAATTTTAATCATTAAAGCATTTGGATTTTGTTAAATGTCTTTTCTGAATCTATCGAGATGATCATGCAATTCTTGTTTCTTATTCTATGGATAAGATGAATTACCTTAATGGAGATTGGACTGTTGAACCAACCTGGGATTACGAGTATAAATTTCACTTTGTCATAGTGTATAATTCTTTATATGTTGCTAGATTTGATATGTTAGTATTTTTAAGGAATTTTGCTTTATACTTATAGTAGTTTTATTTTTCTATGCTACTTGGGCTAATTTTTGTATCAAGGTAAACACTGGCCCCACAGAATAAATTGGGAAGTGAATATGCTCTTTTTTAAAAAAAGCTAGTCAAAAATTAATATCAATTATTCAATACTAACAAATATTATTAAGGTTATAAATTATTAATTTCTCTAATTTTTATTTTCTTCCTTCTGCTTGCTTTAGGTTTAGTTTGCTATTTTTTCCATTGCCTTAATGTGGAAGGTCATCTTATCTCATCCTTTCATTTGTCTTTTCATTTTCGAAAGAGTGTCTTTTTAGCATCAGGTGAGCTCACCAGGTTGGTAGTACTCCATGTTTATTGCTGTACAACAATGACAGGTAATATGTCCTGAAGACAATAGAAACATAACATTCAAAATCCTCCTGTTCCACCTTATATGATATGTCTCTTCCTTTGATTGGTCCTAATTTCTACCCTTTCTCTATTTATAAACCACGAGTACAATAGCATTCAATGAGTTCTGTGAGTCTTTCTAGTAAATTCTTGAAACTGAGTGTGTTCTGGGGAAACTTCTGAACTGGCAGTTGGTGTCAGAAGAGAGAATAGTCTTATATGCCTCTTCCTTTGAACTTTGCAGCTGGACCCAAACTCTGCACAATTTGGGCCAGAAGTCTCATGTTGATTTTGCAGCCTAAAGTATCTTGTAGTTTGTGTAACCCTCAATAAATTTGCTATCATCAAGTATTGTATTTGTTATCCCGAAATTACCATCATGTTTTTTTCTCCAAATAACTAACATTGGGGAAATAGCCAGCTGAATCTCTAACTCAACAGAAACAAGTGATCCATATACCATATAAGCGGCCATTTCATTTTGCCTCCCTCCACCAAATCTTAGCAACCTCAACCCTTGCCATGAAGCCACTGTAGGCCTACCAGCTACAAACAAACAAGTATCTTTTAAAAACACTTCACACTCCCATCTGATAAATTTCCCAGCAAAGAGATGCCTACTTTAACTCTATGCAAGTGGCTCATATTCACGAAGTCTGGAGATATTATTCATGTAGTGTGGGAAAATCATCCCAGCGATGCCAGTACATTCTCCTTCCCATGATCTGCTTAGTTTGCAAACATATTCTGGCCATGGGTGAGAGATTTGTAGTTCACAGTACAACAATTTTATGGAGGGCATTGAAACTTACATTGAGCATTTTAGTACAGTCACACATCACTGAATGTTCGGGATATGTTCTAAGAGACGCATCCATAGGCAATTTCATCATTTTGCAAACATCGGAGAGAATATTACAAACACCTAGATTGTACAGCCTACCACGTCTAGGATATATGGTATAGCCTCTCTCTCCTAGGCTACAAACCTGTGTACTACATTACTGTACTGAATACTGCAGGCAATAAGAACACAATGGTAAGAGTTTATGTATCTAAACATACTTAAACATAGTAAAGTATGTAAAAATATGTATTATAATCTCATGGGACCACTTTTGTATATGTAATCCATCTTTGACTGAAATGTTATTATGCATGACATGACTCTGACAAAAATAAAATAATAAATTGTAAAAAATGTACACAAGTATCAAACATATTATTATAAAAAATAAACATATTTATTCAGTGTAAGAATTTGTAGTGATCACAAAATGTTCACAGCTTGTATTTTAGTAGAGTTTCAAATTCCTAGTTTAATTACTATTTATTTCTTTGTGAATTTTAAACGTGTATATACTAAATATATTTCAAGTTCAACTATATATCAGTCCTACTGTCTCTTAAAAAATTAGTTAAAATCAATTAGTAAATTAATGTATATAAACACACATGTGTATCAGTGAGTGCGTGTGCATATATGTGTGTAAATGTAATTGTATGTGTGTGTAAATGTAATTGTATGCATCCTAATATTTACCCTTACCTACAAGACTTCCAAGATTCATTTATTATATTTAGATGATGTGCATTTAAAGATTTACCAAAATAAAACTGTGATCCTGGGAAATATCAACAATATTAAATTCATCTTGTGCACATAATGGTTTCTTTCAATTTATGTTGCTTGCAAACCTTGCAGTAATACTCATGCACAAAATAATTTTCTAAATAAAAATACATTTTCTCAGTCATTAATTTTTAATAAATATTTCTCCCCAATAATTAATGTGAATTAATTCTTAATTCTTAATTATAGAATAATGTTGTCCTACAGAGTTCTGAATATTTTGCATGTTGTATACATTTCACTAACTAGAACAACTTCTGAAAAATTGGCATTAAATTAATGTCACTCAGCAATTATTGTTTTCAAAGAAGTTAAATACTATTCATATTCTGAATCACAAGGGTACTTTGGCATCTAATTTAATCAAGCTCTTTTGTCATCATCAACACTTTAATTACTTAACAAACATTTTCTCTGTGTGAGAAAGATTGAGCAGCTTATTGTGCTTCTTTAAGATGCAACTTTTGCTTAATCTAGAGATAGGCAATGCTCCCTGTAAGGGACAAAGAGAAAACTGAAGGAGCAATAGAGATGTGACAGGCGTGTAAAAAGACAATACATTTATAAAACCAATAGGGCCACAGATGACAATAATGGGGATCAAATCTTGAGATACTGGCTCACTTTATAACCGCACTGTATAATACAGCAAACCATTTGTTGATTTGAGAGGAATGTAATGTAATGTAATGGGAATGGAATAAAGTGGATTGGAGTGGAGTGGAGAGGATTGGAATGGAATGGATGGGAATGAAATGGAATGCAATGCAAGGGAGCGGCATGGAATGGAATGGAGTGGAGTGCAATGCAGTGTAGTGGAATGCAGTAGAAAGGAATGGAGCAATGTGGAGTGCAGTCGAATGGAATGGAATAGAAAGGAAAGGAGTGGAGTGCAGTTGAATGGAAAGGAATAGAATAGAGTAGAGTGGAGTGCATTGGAATGCAGTTGAGTGGAGTGGATTGGGGTGCAATGGAAAGGAATGGAATAGAATGGAATTCAGTGGATTTGAGTGGAGTGGAGTGGATTGGAATGGAATGGAATGAAAGGGAATGGAATGGATTGCAATACAGTGGAACGGAATGGAAGGGAATGGAATGGAATGGAAGGGATTGGAGTGGAGTGATGTGTAGGGGAATGGAGCAGAAAGGAATGGACTGGTGTGGAGAGGAGTGGAGTGGAGTGGAATGGAATGGAATGGATTGGAATGGATTGGAATGGAGTGGTTGGAGAGGAGTGGAGTGGAGTGGAATGGAATGGAATCGGTTGGAATGGATTGGAATGAAGTGGAGTGGAGCGCAGTGAAGTGCAGTTGTTTACAAGAGTAATGGAATGGAATGGAATGGAAAGGAAAGAATGGAATGGCAATGCAATGAATGGAGTGGAGTGGAGTGGAGTGAAATGCAGTGGAATGGAATGGAATGGAGTGGAGTGGACAGCAGTGTGCTGGAATGGAGTAGAAAGGAATGGAGTGGAGAGGAAGTGGGGTGGAATGGGAGTGGAATGGAAAGGAATGGAATGGAATGGAGTGGAATAGAGTGGCGAGGAATGGAATGAATGGACTGGAGGGGAGGGGAGTGGAGTAGGGTGGATTCTAGTGGAAGGTAATGGAATGGAATGGAAAGGAATGGAGAGGAGTGGACAGCATTGTGGTGGAATGGAGTAGAAAGGAGTAGAGCAGAGTAGAGTGGAATGGAGTGAAATGGAATGGAAAGGAAAGGAATGGAGTGGAATGGAGTGAAGAGGAATGGGATGAATGGAGTGGAGTGGAGTAGAGTGGATTCGAGTGGAATGTAATGTAATGGAATAGAATGGAATGGAAACGAATGAAGTTGATTGGAGTGGAGTGGAATGGAATGGAAGGTGAAGTGGAATGATGGAGAAGCAGTGTGGTGGAATGGAGTGAAGTGGAGTGGGAGAGCAGTGTGGTGGTGGAGTGAATGGAGTGGAAGGTGGTGGAAAGTGGTGGAGTGGAGAGCAGTGTTGGGTGGAATGGAGTGAAGTGGAGTGGAGAGCAGTGTGGTGGAATGGAGTGAAGTGGAGTGGAGAGCAGTGTGGTGGAATGGAGTGAAGTGGAGTGGAGAGCAGTGTGGTGGAATGGAGTGAAGTGGAGTGGAGAGCAGTGTGGTGGAATGGAGTGAAGTGGAGTGGAGAGCAGTGTGGTGGAATGGAATAGAAAGGAATGGAGTGGGGTGGAGTGGAGTGGAATGGAATGGAATGAAAAGGAAAGGAGAGGAGTGGAGTTGAATGGGAAGGAATGGAATGGATTAGAGTGGAGTGCATAGTAGGGCGGTGGAATGGAGTGGATTCGAGTGGAATGGAATAGAATGGAATGGAACGGAATGAAAGGAATGGAATTCAGTGGATTGGAGTGGGAGTGGAATGGAGTGGAATGGAATGGAACGGAAGGGAATGGAATGGAATGGATTGCAACGGAATGGAATGGAATTGAGTGGAGTGGAGAGCAGTGTGGTGGAATGGAACAGAAAGCAATGGAGTGGAGTGGAGTTGAGAAGAATGGAATGGAATGGAGTGGAGTGGAGTGGAATGAGAATGAATGGAATGGAGTCGAGAGGAGTGGAGTGCAGTGGAGTTGAGTGCTTTTGAGTGGAATGAATGGAATGGAATGGAATGGAATGGAATGGAATGGAATGGAATGGAATAGAATGTAATGCAGTGGATTGGACTGGAGCGGAGTGGACTGGAATAGAATGGAATGGAATGGAATGGAATGGAGTTGAGTGGATGGGAGAGGAATGGGAAGGAATGGAATGAAGTTGAGTGGAGTAGAGTGGATTAGAGTGGAATGGAATGGAATGGAAAGGAATGAATCGTAGTGGATTGGAGTGGAGTGGAATGGAATGGAAGGGAATGGAATGCAATGCAATGCAATGGAATGGAATGGAATTGAGTGGGATGGAGTGGAGTGGAGTGGAATGGAATGGAAGGGAATGGAATGCAATGCAATGGAATGGAATGAAATTGAAAAGCAATGGAATTGAATGGCATGGAGTGCAGTGGAGAGGAGGGGAGGAGAGCGGATTTGAGTGGAATGGAATGGAATGGAATGGAATGGAATGGAATGGAATGGAATGGAATGGAATGGATTTCAGTGGATTGGAGTCAAGAGGAGTGGATTAGAGTGAATTCGAGCGGAATGGAATGGAATGGAATGGAATGCAGTGGACTGGAGTGGAGTGGAGTGGAGTGGAATGGAATGGAATGGAAGGGAATGGAATGGATTGCAATGCAATGGATCAGAATGGAAAGGAATGGAATGGAATGGAGTGGAGTGGAGTGGAGTGGAATGGAATAGAAAGGAGTGGAGTGGAGAGGAGTGGAATGGAATGGAATAGAATGGAAAGGAATGGAATGGAATCGAATGAAATGCAGTCAATTTGAATGGAGTGGAGTGGAGTGGAATGGAAAGGAATGGAAGGGAATGGAATGCAATGGAATGGAATGGGATGGAGTGGAGTTGACTGCAGTGTAGTGGAATAAAGTAGAAAGCAGTGGAGTGGAGTGGAGTGGAGTGGAATAGAGTGGAATGGTATGCAATGTAATGGAAAAGAATGGAGTGGAGTGGAGAGGAATGGGAATGAACGGACTGGAGTGTAGTGGAGTGGAGTAGAGTGGATTCGAGTGGAATGTAATGTAATGCAATGGAATGGAAAGGAATTGAATGGAAAGGAATGGAATGAAGTGGAGTGGAGTGGATTGGAATGGAATGGAAGGGAATGGAATGTGATGCAATGCAATGGAATGGAAAGGAATGGAATGAAATGGAATGGAGTGGAGTGCAGTGTAGTGAAAAGGAGGAGAAAGGAACGGAGTGGAGAGGAGTGGAATGGAATGGAATTGAATGGAGTGGGGATAAATGTGAAGGAATGCAATGGCATAGAGTGGAGTGCAGTGGAGTGGAGTGGAGTGGAGTGGATTTGACCGGAATGGAAGGAATGGAATTCAGTGGATTTCAGTGGAGTGGATTGGAATGGAATGCAAAGGAATGGAAGGGAATGGAAAAGAATGGACTGGAGTGGAGATCAGTTCGGTGGAATGGAGTAAAAAAGAGAGGAGTGGAGTGGAGTGCAGTGGAATGCAATGGAATGGAGTGAAGTCGAGTAGAGCGGAGTAGAGTGGATTTGAGTGGAATAGAATGGAATGGAAATGAACGGAATGCAGTGGATAGGAGTGGAGTGTGGTGAAGTGAAATGGAATGGAAAGCAATGGGAAGGAATGGAATGGAATGGAATGGAATGGAATGGAATGGAATGGAATGGAGGGGAGTGGAGTGCACTGTATTGGAATGAAGTAGAAAGAAGTGGAGTGGATTGGAGTGGAGTGGAATGGAGTGGAATGGAATGGAATGGAATGGAATGGAATGGAATGGAATACAATGGAAAGGAATGGAATGGTATGCATTGGAGTGGAGTGGAGAGGAATTGCAAAGAATGGACTGGAGTGGAGTGGAGTAGAGGGGATTCAAGTGGAATGTAATGTAATGAAATGTAATGTAACGTAAGGTAACGTAATGGAATGAAGTGGATTAGAGTGGAGTGGTGAGGATTGGAATGGAATGGAAGGGAATGGAATGGAATGCAGTGCAATGGAATGGAATGGAATGGAATGGAATGGAATGGAATGGAATGGAATGGAATGGAATGGAATGGAATGGAATGGAATGGAAAGGAGTGGAGTGGATTGGAGTTGAATGGAAAGGAGTGGAATGGAGTAGAGTGGAGTGAATTGGAGTGGAGTTGAGTGGAGTGGATTGGAGTGGAATGGAATGGAATGGAATGCAATGGAATGGAATGGAATGGAATTCAGTGGATTTGATTGGAGTGGAGTGGATTGGAATGGAATGTAATGGAAGGGGATGGAATGGATTGCAATGCAATGGAACAGAATGGAGTGGAATGAATGGAATGGAGTGGAGTGGAGTGCAGTGTAGTGGAATAGAGCAGAAATGAATGGAGTGGTGTGGAGAAGAGTGGAGTGGAGTGGAATGGAATGGAATGGATTGGAATGGATTGGAGTGCAGTGGAGTGGATCAGAGTGAAGTGGAGTGGTTTTGAGTGTAATGCAATGGAATGGAATGGAAAGGAATGAAATAGAACGGAATGCAGTGAATTGGAGAGGAGTGGAGTGTAGTGGTATGAAATGGAGTGGAATGGAACTGAATGGAATGGAATGGAATGCCATGGAAAGCAATGGAATGGAATGGAAAGGAATGGAGTTGAGTGGACAGCAGTGTGGTGGAATGGAGTAGAAAGGAATGGAGTGGAGTGGAATGGAATGGAGTGGAATGGAATGGAATGGAATGGAATGGAATGACGTGGAATGGAGTGGAATGACGTGGAATGGAGTGGAGAGGAATGGGAATGAATGGACTGGAGTGGAGTGGAGTGAAGTAGAGTGGATTCGAGTGGAATGTAATGTAATGGAACAGAATGGAACGGAATGGAATGAAGTGGATTGGAGTGGAGGGGAGTGGAATGGAATGGAATGGAAGGGAAAGGAAAGGAATGCAAAGCAATGGAAAGGAAAGGAATGGAATGGAATGGAGTGGAGAGAAGTGTAGTGGAATGGAGTAGAAAGGAATGGAATGGTGTGGAGTGGAGTGGAATGGAATGGAATGAAATGGAAAGGAGTAGAGTAGAGTGGAATTGAATGGGAAGAAATGGAATGGATTAAAGAGGAGTGAATAGTAGCGGAGTGGAGTGGAGTGGAGTGGATTCGAGTGGAATGGAATGGAATGGAATAAAATGGAACGGAATAGAATGGAATGGGTGTGCAGTGAAGTGCAGTGTAGTGGAATGGAGAAGAAAGGAATGGAGTGGAGTAGAGGGGACTGGAATGGAAGGGAAAGGAATGGAATGGAGAGAAGTGGAGTGGAGTGGAGTGGAGTTCAGTGGAGTGGATTAGAGTGGATTCGAGTGGAACGGAATGTAATGTAATGGAATGGAATGCAGTCAATTGGAAAGGAGGGGAGTGCAATAAAAAGGAATGGAAGGGAATGGAATGGAACGGAATGCAATGGAATAGAATAGAATTGAATGCAAGGGCACAGAATGGAATGGAAAGGAATGGAATGGGATGGACTGGAGTAGAGTGCAGAGTAGTGGAATGGAGTAGAAAGGAATGGAGTGGAATGGACAGAAGTGGGGTTCAGTGGAATGGAATTGAAAGGAGTGGAGTGGAATAGAGTGGAATGGGAATATATATAGTGGAGTGGAGTGGAGTGGAGTAGAGTGTACTAAAGTGGAATGGAATGGAGTGGAATGCAACGGAAAGGAATGCTGTGGATTGGAGTGGAGTGGAGAGGAATGGAATGGAATTGAAGGGAATGGAATGGAATGGATTGCAATGCAACGGAACGGAATGGAATGGAATAGGAGAGCAGTGGAGTGCAGTGTAGTGGAATGAAGTAGAAAGGAATGGAAGGGAGTGGATGGGACTGGAATGGAATGGAAAGAAATGGAATGGAGATGAGTGGAGTGGAGTTGATTGGAGTGGATTAGAGTGGATTCGAGTGGAATGGAAAGGAATGGAATGGAATAGAATGCAGTGGATTGGAGTGGAGTGGAGTGGAGTGGAAAGGAATGGAAAGGAATGGAATGGAATGGAATGGAATGCAATGGAAAGAAATGGAATGGAATGGAAGGAAGTGGATTGAAATGCAGTGTAGAGGAATGGAGTAGAAAGGAATGGAGTGGAGTGGAGTGGAATGGAAAGGAGTGGAGTGGTGTGGAGTGGTGTGCTAAAGAATGGAGTGGAGAGGAGAGGAGTGTAGTGGACTCGAGAGGAATGGAATGGAATGGAATGCAATGGATTGGAGTGGAGTGGAGTGGAATTGTAAGGAATGGAGTGGAGTGGAGTGGATTAGAGTTGATTCGAGTGGAATGGGGAGGAATGGAGTGGAGTGGAGAGGATTAGAGTTGATTCGAGTGGAATGGAAAGGAATGGAATAGAATGTAGTGGAGTGGAGTGCAGTGTAGTGGAGTGGAGAAGAAAGTAGTGGATTGGAGTGAAATGGAATGGAATGGAAAGGAATGGGAAGGATTGGAATGTTGTGGAGTGGAGAGGAGTGGAGAGGAGTGGAGAGAAGTGGAGTGGATACGAGTAGAATAGAATGGAAAGGAATGGAATGGCAGGAAATGCAGTGCATTGCAGTGGAATGGAGTGGAGTAAAAGGGAATGGAAGGGAATGGAATGGAAGGAGTGGAATGGAATGGAATGTAATTGAATGGAATGGAATGGAGTGGAGTGGAGTGGAATGCAGTGTAGTGGAATTGTGTAGAAAGGAATTGAGTGAAGTGGGGTGGAATGTCATGGAATGGAATGGATGGGAGTGGAAGGGAAGGAATGGAATGGAGTGGAATGGAGAAGAGGGGAGTAGAGTGGATTTGAGGGGAATGCAATGGAATGGAATGGAATGCAATGCAGTGGGTTGGAGTGGAGTGGAGAAGAGTGGAGTGGATAGAGTGGATTCGAGTGGAATGGAATGGAATGAAATGGAATGGAATGGAATGCTGTGGATTGGAGTGGAGTGGAGTGGAATGGAATGGAATGGAAGGGAATGCAATGGAATGGAATGCAATGGAACAGAGTGAAATGGAATGGAATGCAATGGAGTGGGGTGCAGTGCAGTGTAGTGGAATGGAGTAGAAAGGAATGTAGTTGAGTTGAGTGGAGTGGAGTGGAATGGAGTGGAATGGAGTGGAAGGGAAAGGAACGGAATGGAATGAAATGGAATGGAATGGAATGGAGTGGAGTGGAGTGGAATGGGAAGGAATGGAATGGAGTGGAGTGGAGACGAGTGGAGTGGAGTAGAGTAGATTCGAGTGAAAGGGAATGGAATGAAATGGAAAGGAGAGGAGTGTAGTGGAGTGGAATGGGCAGTAATGGAGTGGACTTGAGTAGAGTGGAGTGTAGTGGAGTGGCATGGAGTGCAATACAATGGGATGTAATGGAATGGAGTGGAGAGCAGAGGAGTGGAGAGTAGTGGAAAGTAATATAATGTAATGTAATGGAATGGAATGGAATGGAATGCAGGGGATTGGAGTGGAGTGGAGCCAATGGAGTGGAAAGGAAGGGAATGGAATGGAATGGAAAGCAATGGAATGGAATGGAAAGGAATGGAATGGAGTGGAGTGGAATGCAGTGTAGTGGAATGGAGAAGAAAAGAATGGAGTGGAATGGAGTGGAGTGGAGAGGAATGGACTGGAATGGAAAGGAAAGGAATGGGATGGAGTGGAGTGGAATGGAAGGAAGGGAATGGTGTGTAGTGGATTCGACTGGAGTGGATCCCAGTGGAATGAAATGGAATGGGAAGCAATGCAGTGGTTTTGGAGTGGAGTAGAGTGGAGTGGAATGGCATGGAATGGAAGGGAAGGGAATAGAATGCAATGGAATTTAATGGAATGGAATGGAGTGGAGTGGAGTGCAGTGTAGTGCAATGGAGGAGAAAGGAATGCGGTGGAGTATAGTGGAATGGAATGGAATGGAATGGAATGGAATGGAATGGAATGGAACAGAATGAAATGGAGTGGAATGGAATGGGAAGGAATGTAATGGATTGCACAGAAGAGGAGTGGAGTTGATTCGAGTGGAATGGCATGGAATGGAATGGAGTGGCATGGAATGGAATTGAGTGGAGTGGAAAGGGAAGGACGTAATGGAGTGCAGTGGAGTGGAGTGGAAAGGGAAGGACGTAATGGAATGCAGTGGAGTCTAGTGGAATGAAGTAGCATGTATTTGACTGGACGGAATGGAAAGGAATGGAATGCGCTGGATTCGAGTGAAGTGGATTGGAATCGAGTGGAGTGAAATAGAGTAAAGTAGAGTGGAGTGGAGTAGAGTGGATTCGAGTGGAATGGAATGGAATGCAGTGGATTGGGGTGGAGTGGAGGGTAGTGGAATGGAATGGGAATGGAATGGAAGGGAATGGAACGGATTGCAATGCAATGGAACGGAATGGAATGGAATGGAATTGAATGGAGACAAGTGGAGTGTGGTGTAGTGGAATGGAGTAGAAAGGAAAGGAGTAGAGCAGAATGGAGTGGATTAGTGTGGAATGGAAAGGAATGGAAAGGATTGGAGTGGAGTGGAGTTGAATAGGAAGGAATGGAATGGATTGGAGTGGAGTGGAGTAAAGTGGAGTGGTTTAGAGTGTAATGGAATGGAATGGAATGGAAAGGAAAGGAATGGAATGGAATGCGGTGTATTGGAGTGGAGTGGAGTAGAGTGGAGTGGAATGGAATGGAATGGAAGGGAGTGGAATGGAATGGAATGGAATAGAATGGAATTTAATGAAGTGGAGTGGACAGCAGTGTGGTGGAATGGAGTAGAAAGGAATGGAGTGGAGTGGGGTGGAATAAAATGGAATGGAATGCGGTGGAGAGGAGTGGAATGACAAGGAATGGAATGGCGTGTAGTGGAGTGGAGTGGTTATGAGTGGAATGGGATGGAATGCAGTGGACTGGAGTGGAGTGGAGTGGAGTGAAATGGAATGGAATGGAATGGAGTGGAGTGGAGTGCAGTGTAGTGGAATGGAGTAGAAAGTAATGGAGTAGAGTGGAGTGGAATGGAAAGGAATGGAATATAATAGAGTGGAAAGGAGTGGATTTGAATGGGAATGTATGGAATGCAGTAGAGAGGAGTGCATTAGAGTGGAGTGGGGTAGATTCCAGTGGAATGGAATTCAATGGATGGAATGGAATGGAGTGGAGTGGAATTCAGTGGATTGGAGTGGAGTGGAGTGGAGTGGAATGGAATGGAATTGAAGGGAATGGAATGAAATGGAATGAAATGGAATGGAATGGAATTTAATGGAATGGAGTGGAATGGAGAGCCGTATGGTGGAACGGAGTAGAAAGGAATGGAGTGCAGTGGAGTGTTGTGCAATGCAATGGAATTGAATGCAATGGAGTGGCATTGAGTAGAGGGGAGTAGACTGGATTCGATTGGTATGGAATCGTATGGAATGGAATGGAATGGAGTGGAAGGAAGTGTAGTGGAGTGCAGTGTAGTGCAACGGAGTAGAAAGGAATGGAATGGATTGGAGTGGAGGGGAGTGTAATGAAATGCAATGGAATGCAGTGGAGTGGAGTAAAATGGAAAGGAATGGATTGGAGTGCAGTGGATTGTAGTGCTTTCCAGGGGAATGGAATGGAATGGAGTAGAAAAGAGAGGAGTGGAGTACAGTGGATTGGAGTTGAATGCACTGGAGTGGAATGTTATGGAATGGAAGGGAAAGGAATGGAATGGAAGGGAAAGGAATGGAATGGAATGGAATGGAATGGAATATAATGGAATGGAATGGATTGCAGTGGAGTGGAGTGGAGTGGAGTGGAAAGGAGTAGAAAGGAATGGAATGCAGTGTAGTGTAGTGGTGTGAAGTTGAGTGGAATTGATAGGATTGAAATGGAGTAGGGTGGAGTGGAGTGGAGTGGAATGGGAAAGAAGGGAATGGAGTGTAGTGGTTTGGAATGTAGTAGAGTGGATTCGAGTGGAATGCAATGTAATGGAATGGAATGCAGTGGATTAGAGTAGAGTGGAGTGGAGTGGAATGGAATGGAATATTTTGGAATGGAATGGAATGGAATGGAATGGAATGGAATGGAATGGAATGGAATGGAATGGAATGGAATGGAATGGATTGCAATGGAGTGGAATGGATTGGAATGGAATGGAATGGAATGGAATGGAATGGAGTGGAATGGAGGGGAGTGGAGTGCAGTGTGGTGGAATGGAGTAGAAAGGAATGGAGTGGAGTGGAGTGGATTGGAATGGAGTGGAGTGGAATGGAATGGTATGGAATGCAACAGAATGGAAAGGAATGCAATGCAATGCAATGGAATGCAATTGAATGGCATGCAGTGAATTGGAGTGGAGTGGAGTGGAGTGGAATGGAATGGAATGGAATGGAATGGAATGGAATGCAATGGAATGGAATGGAATGCAATGGAATGACATGGAAGAGAGTGGAATGGAGTGTAGTTGAGGGCAGTGTAGTGGAATGGAGAACGGAACAGAGTGGAGCAGAGTGGAGTGTAATGGAGTGGAATGCAAAGGAATGCAACAGATCGGATGGGAAGGGAGTGGAATAGAGTGTAGTGGAATGGATAGGAATGGAATGGAGTGGAGTGGAGTGGAGTAGATTGTAGTAGAGTGGATTGGAGTAGAATGGAATGGAATGGAAAGGATTGGAATGGAATGGAATGGAATGGAATGCAGTGGAGTGCAGTGGAACGGAATGGAAAGGGATGGAATGGAGTGGAGTGGAGTGGAGTGGTTTCGAGTGGGATGGAATGGAATGGAATGGAATGCAAAGGAATGGAATGGATTGAAGTGGAGTGGAATGGAATGGAGTGGAGTGGAGTGCAGAGTGGTGGAATGGAGTAAAAAGGATTGGATTGGAGTGGAGTAGAAAGGAATTGAGTGGAGTGAAGTGGAATGGAATGGAATGGAAAGGAATGGAGTGGAGTGGAGTTGAATGGGAAGGAATGGAATGTTATGGAGTGGAGTGGAGTGGAGTGGAGTGAAATGGAATGGAATGGAATGCAATGGAATGGAAAGGAATGGAATGGAAAGAAATGGATTAGAATGGAGTGGAGTGGAGTGGAAAGCAGGGTAGTGGAATGGAGTAGAAAGGAATGGAGAGGAGTGGAGTGAAATGGAAAGTAAAGGAATGTAATGGAATGGAATGGAATGGAGTCGAGTGGAGTGGAGTGGAATGGGAAGGAAGGGAATAAAGTGGACTGGAGTGGAGAGGAGTAGGGTGGAATGGAATGGAATGGAATGGAGTGGATTGGAGTGGAGTGGAAAGGAGTGGAGTGGATTAGAGTGGATTCGAGTGGAATGGAATGGAATGGAAATGAACAGAATTGAATGGAATGCAGTGGATTGTAGTGGTGTGGAGTGGAGTGGAATTGAACAGAATTGAAAGGAATTGAACAGAATGGAAAGGAAGGGAATGCAATGGAACAGAATGGAATGGAATAGAATTCAATGGGGTGGAGTGTAGTGGAGTGGAATGGGAAGGAATGGAATGGAGTGGAGTTGAGTGGAGTGCAGTGGAGTGGAATGGAGTGGAATAGAATTAGATGGAATGGAATGCGCTGAAGTGGAGACGAGTGGAGGGTAGTGGAATGTAATGTAATGTAATGGAATGGAATGGAATGCAGGGAATTGGAGTGGAGTGGAGTGGAGTGCAATGGAATGGAACAGAAGGGGATGGAATGGAATTGAATAAAATGAAATGGAACAGAATGAAACGGAATGGAATGGAAAGGAGTCGAATGGAGTGGAGTGCAGTTTAGTGGAATGGAGTAGAAAGGAATGGAGTGGAGTGGAATGGAGTGGAATGGAATCAAAAGGAAAGGAATGGCGTGGAGTGGTATGGGAAGGAATAGAATGGAGTAGAGTGTAGTCGAGTGGAGAGGATTGCAGTTGAATGTAATGTAATGTAATGTAATGTAATGTAAAGTAATATAATATAATGGAATGGAATGGAATGGAATGGAGTGGAGTCGACAGCCATGAGGTGGAATGGAGTAGAAAGGAATGGAGTGGAGTGGAGTGGAGTGGAATTGAATGGAGTGGAGTGGAGTGGAATGGGAAGGAATGGAATGGAGTGGAGTGGAGTGCTTTCGAGTGGAATGGAATGGAATGGAATCAAATGGAATGCAGTGGATTGGAGTGGAGTGGAGTGGAATGGAATGGAATGGAGTGGAGTGGTGTGGAGGGCTGTGCTATGGAATGGAGTGGAGTGGAGTGCAGTGGATGCGAGAGGAATGAAATGGAATGAAGTGCAGTGGATTGGAGTGGAGTGGAGAGAAATTGGAAGGAATGCAGTTCAGTAGAGTGGAGTGGAGTGGAGTGGAATGGAATGGAATGAAATGGAATGGAATGGAATGAAATGGAATGGAATGTAGTGGAGTGGAGTGCAGTGTAGTGAAATGGAGTGGACAGTAGAGTGGAGTGGAGTGGAACGGAATGGAATGGAACAGAATGGAGTGGAATGGAGGAGAGTGGAGTGCAATGGGAAGGATTGAAATGGAGTGGAGTGGAGTGCAATGGGAAGGAATGAAATGGAGTGCAGTGGAGTGGAGTGGAGAAGAGTGGCTTCGAGTGGAATGGGATGGAATGGAATGCAGTGGATTGGAGTGGAGAGGGGTGGTATGGAATGGAATGGAAGGGAGTGGTATGGAATCAAATGCAATGGAATGGAATGGAATGAAATGGAATAGAATGGAATGCAGTGGAGAGGAGTGCAGTGGAATGAATTAGAAAGGAAAGGAGTGGAGTGGAGTGTAGTGGAATGGAATGGAGTGGAATGGAATGGAATGGAGTGGAGAGAGTGGAGTGGAATGGGAAGGAATGGAATGGAGTTGAGTGGAGCGGAGGTGAGTAGGGTGGATTGGAGAGGAATGGAAGGACATGGAATGAAATGGAATGGAATGGAATGGAATGGAATGGAATGGAATGGAATGGAATTAAGTGGACTGGAGGGGAATGGAGTGTAGTGGAATGGAATGGAATGGAATGGAATAGAATGGAATGGAATGGAATGCAAAGGAACAGAATGGAAGAGAATGGAATGGAGTGGAATGGAATGGAGTGGAGTGGAGTGCAATGGATAGGAATGGAGTGGATTGGAGTGGAGTGGAATGGGAATGAATGGAGTGGTGTGTAGTACAGTGGAATCGAGTGGTATGGAATGGAATGGAATGCAGTGGATTGGAATGGAGTGCAATGGAGTGGAATGGAATGGAATGGAATGCAATGGGATGGAAAGGAATGGAGTGGAATGGAATTGAATGGAATGGAATGGAATGGAATGGAATGGAGTGCAGTGTAGTGGAATGGAGGAGAAAGGATTGGAGTGGAGAGGAGTGGAATGGAGTTGAATGGAATGGAGTGGAGTGCAGTGGAGTGCTGTTGTATGGAAAGGGGTGGGGAGAAGTGGACGACAGTGGAATGGAATGGAATGGGATGGAAGGGAATGGAATGGAATGGAATGCTGAAATTAAATGTGAGCTGTGATTCTGCCACTGCAATATTGCCAGGGAGAGAGTGAGATGATGTCGACAGAAAGGAATGAAATGGAATGGAGTGGAATGGACTGGAATGGACTGCAATTGACTGGAATGAAGTGGAGAGGGGTGGAGTGGATTTGAGTGTAGTGGAGTGGAGTCGAATAGAGAGGAAAGGAATGGGATGGAAAAGAATTCAATGGAGTGGAGTGGAGTGGATTGGAATGGAGTGGAATGCAACGGAATGGAAAGGAATGCAAAGCAATGGAATGAAATGCAATTGAATGGAATGCAGTGAATTGGAGTGCAGTGAAGTGGAATGGAATGGAATGGAATGGAAGGTAATGGAATGGAATGGAATGCAATGGAAAGAAATGGAATGGAGTGGAATGGAGTGGAGTGGAATGGAGTGAAATGGAATGGAATGTAAGGGAATGGAATGGAATGCAATGAAATGGAATGGAATGGAATGGAAAGGAATGGAGTGGAGTGGACAGCAGTGTGGTGGAATGGAGTAGAAAGGAATGGAGTGGAGTGGAATGGAGGTGAATGGAAATGCAAGGAATGGAAAGAATGGAATGGAATGCAGTGGAATGGAGTGGAGACGAATGGGAATGAAGGGACTGGAGTGGAGTGAAGTGGAGTAGAGTGGATTCGAGTGGAAGGTAATGGAATGGAATGGCATGGAATGGAACTAAGTGGATTGGAGTGGACTGGAGTGGAGTGGAATGGAATTGAATGGAAGGTAATGGAATTGAAAGCAATGGAATGGAATGGAATGGAATGGAATGGAATGGAATGGAATGGAATGGAATGCAATGAAGTGGAGTGCAGTGAAGAGGAATGGAGTAGAAAGGAAAGGAGTGGAGTGGAGTGGTGTGGAATTGAATGGAATGCAATGGAAAGGAGTAGAGTGGAGTGGATGTGAATGGGAAGGAATAGAATGTGTTAGAGTGGAGTACATTGTAATGGAGTGAAGTGGAGCGCATTCGAGTTGAATGGAATATAATGGAATGGAATGGAATGGAAAGGAATGCAATTCAGTGAATTAGAGTGGAGTGGAATGGAGTGGAATGGAATGGATGGCAATGGAAAGAAATGGAATGGAAAGGAATTGAGTGGATTGGAGTGGAGTGGAATGGAGTGGAATGGAATGGAATCGAAGGGAATGGAATGGAAAGGATTGCAATGGAATGGAATGGAATGGAATTGAGTGGAGTGGAGAGCAGAGTGGTGGAATGTAGTAAAGAGCAATGGAGTGGAGTGGAGTGTAGTAGATTGGAGTAGAGTGGATTTGAGTGAAATGGAATGGAATTGAATGGAAAGGAATGGAATGGAATGGAATTCTGTGGATCAGAGTGGAGTGGGGTGGAAAGGAATGGAAAGGAAAGGAACGTAATGGAATGAAATGCAACGGAATCGAAAGGAATGGACTGTGATTGAATGGAGTGGAGTGGAGTGCAGAGTAGTGGCACAAAGTAGCAAGGAATGGAGAGGAGTGGAATGAAGTGGAGTGGAATGGAATATAAAGAAATGGAGTAGAGTGGAATGAATTTGAATGGGAAGCAATGGAATGGATTGGAGTTTAGTGGAGTGCAACGGGAAGGAATGGAATGGACTGGAGTGGATTGGAGTGGAGTGGTGTCGAGTAGGGAGGATTTGAGTTTAATAGAATGGAATGAAATGGAATGGAAGGCAGTGGATTGGATTGGAGTGGAGTGGAGTGGAATGGAATGGATTGGAAGGGAATGCAATGGAATGCAATGCAATGGAAGGGAATGGAATCGAATGCCAATGAAAGGAATTGAATGGAATGGAATGGAATGAAGTGGAGTGTGGAGGAGTGGAATGGCAGGGAGTAGAATTGAGTGGAGTGGAGTGGAGGGGAGTGGATTGGAATGGAATGGAATGGAATGCAATGGAGTGGAGAGGAATGCAGTGTA
Source organism: Nomascus leucogenys (assembly GCF_006542625.1). Taxonomy (NCBI): domain Eukaryota; kingdom Metazoa; phylum Chordata; class Mammalia; order Primates; family Hylobatidae; genus Nomascus; species Nomascus leucogenys. Next base: position 27,097 of record NW_022097912.1, read on the forward strand.
GTGGAATTGATTAGAAAGGAATGGAGTGGAGTGGAATGGAATGGATTGGAGTTTAGTGGAGTGGAATGGGAAGGAATGGAATGGAGTGGAGTGGATTGGAGTGGAGTGGTGTGGAGTAGGGGGGATTCAAGTTTAAAGGAATGGAATGGAATGGAAGGCAGTAGATTGGATTGGAGTGGAGTGGAATGGAATGGATTAGAAGGGATTGGAAAGGAATGCAATGCAATGGAAGGGAATGGAATGGAATGACAGGGAATGGAATGGAATGCAAAGGTGTGGAATGGAGTGGAGTGGGGAGGACTGGAATGGGACGGAGTAGAATGGAGTGGAGAGGAGTAGAATGGATTCAAATGGAATGGAATGGAATGGAATGCAATGGAATGGCATGGAATGGAATGGAAAAAAGTGCAGTGGAGTGCAGTGGAGTGGAATGGATATGAAAGGATGGGAGTGGAGTGGAGTGGAATGCAGTGGAGTGGAATGGAGAAGAAAAGACGGGAGTGGAGTGGAGTGGAATGCAGTGGAATGGAATGGGATGGAATGGACTGGAATGGAGGCGAATGCGAAGAAAGGGAACGCAGTGGAGTGGAGAGGAGTGGAGTGAAGAAGAAGGGATATGAATTGAATTGAATGGAATGCAATTGAATGGAATGGGATGGAATGGAATGGAAGGGAATGCAGTGGATTGGAATGGAGTGGATTGGAGTAGAATGGAAAGGAATGGAAAGTAATGGAATGGAATGGAATAAAATGGAACGGAATGAAAAATAAAGAAATGGCATGGAATGGAGTGGAGTGGAGTACAGTGTATTGGAATTGAATGGAATGGATAGGAGTGTATTGTAATGGAATGGAATGGAATGGAATGGAATGGAATGGAGTGGAGTGGAATGGTGGGGAGGAGAGTGGATTTGAGTGCAATGGAAAGGAATGGAATAGAATGGAATGCAGTGGATTGGAGAGGAGTTGCATGGAGGGAAATGGAATGGAATGGAAAGTAACAGAGCAGAATGGAAAGGAATGGAATGGAATGGAATGTAGTGGAGTGGAGTGCAGTGTATTGGAATGGAGTAGAAAGGAATGGAGTGGAGTGGAGTGGAGTGGAGTGGAGTGGAATGGAATGGAATGGAATGGAATAGAAAAAATGCAGTGGAGTGGAGTGTAGTGGAATGGAGAAGAAAGGAAGGGAGTGGAGTGGAGTGGAATGGAGTTGATTGGATTGCATTGGAAAGTATTGGAATGGAATGGAATGCAATGGATTGCAATGGACTGTAGATTAATTCAGTGTAGTGGAATGGATTAGAAAGGAATGGAGTGGAGTGGAGTGGAATGGAATGGAATGGAATGGATTGGAGTTTAGTGGAGTGCAATGGGAAGGAATGGAATGGAGTGGAGTGGATTGGAGTGGAGTGGTGTGGAGTAGGGATGACTCCAGTTTAATGGAATGGAATGGAATGGAAGGCAGTGGATCGGATTGGAGTGGAGTGGAGTGGAATGGAATGGATTGGAAGGGAATGGAATGGAATGCAATGCAATGGAAGGGAATAGAATGGAAATGCAATGAATGGAAAGAATGGAATGGAATGGTATAGAATGAAGTGGAGTGGGGAGGAGTGGAATGCTAGGGAGTAGAATGGAGTGGAGTGGAGTGGATCTGAGAGGAATGGATTGGAATGGAATGCAATGGAATGCAATGGATTGCAATGGAGTGGAAAGGAATGCACTGTAGTGGAATTGATTAGAAAGGAATTGAGTGGAGTGGAGTGGAATGGAACAGAATGGCTTGGAGTTTAGTGGAGTGGAATGGAAAAGAATGGAATGGAGTGGAGTGGATAGGAGTGTAGTGGTGTGGAGTAGGTTGGATTCGAGTTTAAAGAATGGAATGGAATGGAAGGCAGTAGATTGGATTGGAGTGGAGTGGAATGGAATGAAATGGATTGGAAGGGAATGGAATGGAATGCAACGCAATGGAAGGGAATGAAATGGAATGACAGGGAATGGAATGGAATGGAATGCATAAGTATGGAATGGAGTGGAGTGGGGAGGAGTGGAATGGGAGGGAGTAGAATGGAGTGGAGTGGAGTAGAGTGGATTGGAATGGAATGGAATGGAATGGAATGGAATGCAATGGAATAGCATGGAATGGAATGGAAAAAAGTGCATTAGAGTGCAGTGGAGTGGAAAGGAGAAGAAAGGATGGGAGTGGATTGGAATGGAGTGGAATGGAATGGAATGGAATGGAATGGAATGGAAAGGAATGGAGTTGAATGGGAAGAAAGGGAATGCAGTGGAGAGGAGTGGAGTGGAGAAGAGTGGATTTGAATGGAATGGAATGGAATGGCATGGAATGGAATGGAATGGAATGGAATGCAGTGGATTGGAGTGGAGTGGATTGGAGTAGAATGGAATGGAATGGAATGTAATGGAATGGCATGGAAAGTAATGGAATGGAATGGAATACAATGGAATGGAATGAAAAGTAAAGGAAAGGAATGGAATGGAGTGGAGTGGAGTGCAGTGTATTGGAATTGAATGGAACAGACAGGACTGTAGTGGATTGGAGTGGAATGGGAAGGAATGGAAAGGAGTGGAGGGGAGTGGAGTGGAATGGAGGGGAGTAGAGTGGATTCGATTGGAATGGAATGGAATGGAATAGAATGGAATGGATTGGAATGCAGTGGATTGGATTTGAGTGGAGTGGAGTGGAATGGAATGGAATAGAAGGGAATGGAAAGGAATGCAATGCAATGAAATGGAATGGAATGGGATGGAATGGAATGGAGTGGAGAAGAGTGCAGTATAGTGGAATGGTGTACAAAGCCCGGAGTGGAGTGGATTGGAGTGGAGTGGAGTGGAATGGAGTCAAATCGAATGGAATGTAGTGGTTTGGAGTGGAGTGGAATGGAATGGAATGGAATGGACTAGAGTGCAGTGCAGTGTAGTGGAATTGAGTGGCAAGGAATGGACTGGAGTGGAGTGGATTGGATTGGAGTAGAGTGGAGTAGAGTGGATTCGATTAGAAAAGAATGGAATGTAATCGAATGGAATGGATTGGAATGCAATACAGCGGATTGGAGTGGAGTAGAGTGGAGTGCAGTGGAATGCAATGGAAGGGAATGGAATGGAATGAAATGTAATGGCACGGAATGGAATGGAGTGCAATGGAATGGAAGTGAAATGAATGGAATTGAATGGAGCAGAGTGGACGGCATTGCAGTGGAATGGAGAAGAAAGGAATGGATTGGAGCAGACTGGAGTGGAGTGGAATGGAATGGAGTGGAGTGGAGAGGAATTGGAAGGAATTCAAAGTAGTGGAGTGGTTTGGAGTGGAGAGGAGTGGAGTAGAGTGGATTCGAGTGGAATGGAAAGGAATGGTATGGAATGCAATGGAATGGAATGCAGTGGATTGGACTGGAGTGGAGTGGAGTATAATGGAAAGATGTAAGGAAATGGAATGGAATGGAATGCAATGGAACGGAATGCAGTGGCCTGGAATGGAATGGAGTGGAGTGGAGGGCATTGTAGTGGAATGGAGCAGAAAGGAGTGGATTGGAGTGGAGTGGAGTGGAATGGAATGCAATGGAGTAGTGAGGAGTGCAGTGGAATGTTAAGGAATGGAATAAAGTGGATTGAAGTGGTGTAGAGTGGATTCGAGTGCAATGGATTGGAAGAATATATAATGGAATGGAATGGAATGGTATGCAGTGGAAAGGATTGGAGTGGAGGGTATTGGAATGGAAACGAATGGAATTGAATGGAGTGGAGTGGAGTGCATTGTAGTGGAATGGACTAGAAATGAAAGGAGTGGAGTGGAGTGGAATGGAATGGAATGGAATGGTATCGAATGGAATGAAATGGAATGGAATGTAGTGGAGTTGAGTGGAGTGGAATGTAGGGAATGTAATGTAGTGGATAGTAGTGGAGGGGAATGGAATGGAATAGAATGGGATGTAATTAAATGGAGTGGAGTGGAGTGGAGAGGAGTGGAATGGAATTGAATAGAATTGAATGGAATGGAATGCAGTGGATTGGAGTGGAGAGTAGTGGTGTGAAATTGAATGGAATGCATTTGAATGGAATGGAATGCATTTGAATGGAATGGAATGCACTAGAATGGAATGGAATGGAGTGGAACAGAGTGGCGAAGAATGCAGTGAATGGGAATGGAGTAGAAAGGAAGGGAGTTGAGTGGAGTGGAGTGGAATGCATTGGAACGGAACGGAATGGAGTGGAGTGTAGTGGAGTGAAAGGGGATGGAATGGAATGGATTGGAGTGGAGTGGAGTGGATTCGAGTGGAATGGAATGGAATTTAATGGAATGGAATGGAATGGAATGGAATACAGTGGATTGGAGTGGAGTGGAGTGGTATGGAATCAAATGGAAGGCAAAGGAATGGAAACGAAAGCAATGGAACAGAATAGAATGGAATGGAACGGAATGGAATGGGGTGGTGTGCCGAGTAGTGTAATGGAGTAGAAACGCATGTAGTGGAGTGGAGTGGAGTGGAATGTATCGGAGTAGAATGCAATGGAAGGTAATGGAAAGGAATGGAGTGGAGTGGAATGGGAGGGAATGGAATGGATTGAAGTGGAATGGAGTTGAGTGGAGTGGTGTGGAGTGTACTCAAATCGAATGGAATGGAGTGCAGAAGACCACAGTGTAGTGGAATGGAGCAGAAAGGAATGGAGAAGAGTGGAGAGGAGTGGAGTGGAATGGAATGGAATGGAATGGAGAGGACTCTAGTGGAGTGGAGAGGAATGGGAAGGGATGGAATTGAGTGCAGTGGAGTGTAGTGGAATGGAGTGGAGTAGAGTGGATTCAAGTGGAATGGGATGGAATGCAGTGGATTGGAGTGGATTGGAGTGCAGAAGAATGGAATGGAATGGTAAGAATGGAATGGAATGGAATGCAATGGAACGGAATGGAAAGGAATGGAATGAAATGGAATGGAGTGGAGTGGAGTGCAGTGTATTGGCATGGAGTAGAAAAGAATGGAGTGGAGTGCAGTGGAATGCAGTGTAATGTAATGTAATGGAATGGAATGCAAAGGAATGTAATGGAATGGAATCGAATGGAAAGGAAAGGATAGGAAAGGAGAGGAATACAGTGTAGTGGAATGGAGTAGAAAGGAATGGAGCAGAGTGGAGTGGAGTGGAGTGGAATGGAATGGAATGGAGTGGAGTGGAGTGCAATGGGAAAGAATGGAATGGAGTGGAATGGAGTGGAGTGGAGTTGAGTGGAGTAGAGTGGACTCGAGTGGAACAGAATGGAATGGAATAGAATGGAATGGAATGGAATACAGTGGATTGGAGTGAAGTGAAGTGGAGGGCAATGGAATGGAATGGAAGGGAATGGCATGGAATGGAATGCAATGGTACGCAATGGAAAGGAATGCAATGGAATGTAACAGAGTGGAGAAGAGTGAAATGTAGTGGAATGGAGTAGAACGACTGGAGTTGAGTGGAGTGGAGTGGAATGGAATGCAATGCAACGGAATGGAGAGGAGAGGAGTGGAATGGGAAATAATGCAATGGAGTGGAGTGGATTCGATTGGAGAGGAGTGGAATTGAATGGATTGGAAGGGAATGAAATGGAATGGAATGGAATAGAATGGAATGGATTTCAGTTTATTGGAGTGGATTGGAGCGGAGTGGAATGGAATGCAACAGAATGTAATGGAATGGAAAGGAAAGGAATGCAATGGAACGGAATGGAATGCAATGGAGTGGAATGGAGTGGAGTGCAGTGCAGTGTAGTTGAATAGAGTAGAAAGGAATACAGTGGAGTGGAGTGGAGTGGATTCTAGTGGAAAAGAATGGAATGGAGTGGAGAGGAATGCAGTGTAGTGGAATGGAATGGAAAGGAGTGGAGTGGATTGGAATGGAATGGAATGGATAGGAGTTTACTGCAATGGCATGGGAAGGAACGGAATGGAGTGGAGTGGATTGGAGTGGAGTGGTGTGGAGTAGGATGGCTTCCAGTGGAATGGAATAGAATCGAATGGAAGGCAGTGGATTGGATTGGAGTGCAGTGGAGCGGAACGGAATGGATTGGAAGGGAATGGAATGTAACGCAACGCAATGGAAGGGAATGGTATGGAATGGCAGGGAATGGAATGGAATTGAATGGAGTGGTATGGAATGGAGTGGAGTTCAGAGGAGTGGAATGGGAGGGAGTAGAATGGAGCGGAGTGGAGTAGAGTGGATTCGAGTGGAATGGAATGGAGTGGAATGGAATGTAGTGGAGTGTAGTGGATTGGAGTGGAATGGAATGGAATGGAAGGGAATGTAATGGAAGGGAATGCAATGGAATGGAATGGAATAGAGTAGAATGGAATGGAGTGGAATGGAGTGCAGTGAAGTGGAATGGAGTAGAAAGGAATGGAATGGAGTGGAGTGGAGTGCAGTGGAATCGGTAGGAATGGAACGGAATGGAATAGGGTGGAGTGGAGTAGATTTGAGTGGAAAGGAATGGGATGGAATGGAATGGAATGGCATGCAGTAGTTTGCAGTGGAGTGGAGTAAAGAGGTTTAGGGTGGATTCTAGTTGAATGGAATGGAATGGAGTGGAATGGAATACAGTGGAATGGAAGGCAGTGGATGGGAGTGGAGTGGAATGGAATGGAACGAATTAGAAAGTAATGGAGTGTAGTGTAGTGTGGTGGTATGGAAAGGAATGGAATGAGAGGACTGGAGAAGAGTTTAGTGGAATGGTAAGGAAAGGAATGGGGTGGAGTGGAGTGGATTGGAGTAGAGTGCATTTGAGTGGAATGGAAAGGAATGTAATAGAAAGGAATGGAAAGAAATGGAATGGAATACAGTGGATTGGATTGGAGTGGAGTGGAATGGAATGGAAGGATGTGGAATGGAATAGAATGCAATGAACCGGAATGGAATGGAATGCAGTGGAGAGAAATGTAGTGGAATGGACTAGAAAAGAATGGAGTGGTGTGCAATGGAGGGGAGTGGAGTGGAATGGAGTGCAATGGAATGGAGTGGAGAGGAATGGCATGGTGTGGAGTGTCATGCAGTGGATTCAGGTGGAGTGGAGTGGAATGGAATGGAATGGAATGGAATGGAATGGAATGGAATGGAAGAGATAGGAATGGAATCATTAAATGAAACAGAAGCTGTGGTTCTGCAACAGCAATATAGCCAGAGTGAAAGAGTGAGATCATTTCGTGAGAAAGGAATGGAATGTTATGCAATAGAACGGAATGGAATGGAAAGGTATGGAATGGAATGGAATGGAATGGAATGGAATGGAATGGAATGGAATGGAATGGTATAGAATGGAATGGAACAGAATGGAATGAATTGGAATGCAATGGAATGGAATGGAATGGAATGCAATGGAAAAAAGTGCAGTGGAGTGCAGTGGAGTGGAGTGGATTGGAATGGAGAAGAAAGGAATGGAGTGGAGTGGAATTGAGTGGAGTGGAATGGGATGGAATGGAATGGAGTGGACTGGAATCGGGGCCAATGGGAAGGAATGGAATGTTATGGAGAGGAGTGGAGTGGAGTAGAGAAGAGTGGATTTGAATGGAATGGAATGGAATGGAATGGAATGGAATGGAATGGAATGGAATGGAAAGCATTGGATTGGAGTGGAGTGGATAGGAGTAGAATGGAATGGAATAGAATGTAGTGGAATGGAATGGAATACAATGGAACGGAATGAAAAGAATGGAATGGAATGGAATGGTGTGGAGTGGAGTGCAGTGTATTGGAATTGACTGGAACAGAGAGGAGTGTAGTGGAGTGGAATGGGAAAGAATGGAATGGAGTGGAGTGGAGTGGAGTGGAATGGAGGGGAATAGAGTATTTCGAGTGGAATGGAATGGAATAGATTAAAATGGAATGGAATGGAATGCAGTGGATTGGAGTGGAGTTGCGTGGAGGGTAAGGGAATGGAATGGAAAGGAATGGAATGGAGAGCAACGGAGCAGAATGGAAAGGAATGGAATGGAATGGAGTGGAGCGGAGTGCAGTGTATCGGGATGGAGTAGAAAGGAATGGAGTGTAATGGAGTGGAGTGGAATGCAGTGGAATGGAATGGAATGGAATGGAATGGAATGGAATGGAATGGAATGGAATGGAAAGCAATGGAATGGAATAGAATGGATTGGAAATAAAAGGAGAGGAGAGGAATACAGTGTAGTGGATCGGAGTAGAAAGGAATGGAGCAGAGTGGAGTAGAATGGAATGGACTGGAGTGGAGTGCAGTGGAGTGGAATAGGAAGGAATGGAATGGAGTGGAGTGGGTGGAATGGAGGGCAGTAGAGTGGATTCGAGTGGAATGCAATGGAATGGAATAGAACGGAATGGAATAGAATGCAGTGGATTGGATTGGAGTTGAGTGGAGTGGAGTGGAATGGAATGGAATAGAAGGGAATTGAATGGAATGGAATGCAATGAAATGGAATCAAACAGAATGGAATGGAAATGAATGGAATGGAGTGGAGAAGAGTGCAGTATAGTGAAATGGAGTAGAAAGCCCCGAGTGGAGTGGAGTGGAGTAAAGTAGAATGGAATGGAATGAAATGGAATGTGGTGATTTGGACTGGAGTGGAGTGGAGTGGAATGGAATGGAATGGAAAGGAATGGAATGGAAAGGAATGCAATGGAATGGAAAACAATGGAATGGAATAGAATGGAATGGACTCTAGTGTAGTGGAATGGAGTAGAAAGAATGGAGAGGAGTCAAATGGAGTGGAGTGGAATGGAGTGGAAGGGAATGTAATGGAGTGGAATAGATTGGAGTGGGGTGGAGTAGAGTGGATTCGATTGGAAAAGAATGGAATGGAATGGAATGGAATGCAATACAGTGGATTGGAGTGTAGTGGATTGGAGTGCAATGGAATGCAAAGGAAGGAAATGGAATGGAATGAAATGTAATGGCAGGGAAAGGAATTGAATGCAAGGAATGGAATGGAAAACAATGGAAATATTTGGAATGGTGTGGACAACATTGCAGTGGAATGGAGTAGAAAGGAATGGAGTGGAGTGGAGTGGAGTTGAGAGGAATGGAATGGATTGCAATGGATTGGAGTGGAGTGGGATTGGAAGGAATTCAAAGTAGTGGAGCCGTTTGGAGTGGAGAGGAGTGGAGTACAGTGGATTCGAGTGGAATGGAAAGGAATGGTATGGAATGGAATAGAATGGAATGCTGTGGATTCGACTGGAGTGGAGTGGAGTATAATGGAAAGAAATGTAAGGAAATGGAATGGAATGGAATGCAGTGGAATGGAATGTAGTGGCATGGAATGGAATGGAGTGGAGTGGAGGGCACTGTAGTGGAATGGAGTAGAAAGGAGTGGAGTGGAGTGGAATGGAATGGAATGGAGTAGAGTGGAGTGAAGTGGAATGTTAAGGAATGGAATAAAGTGGAGTGGAGTGGTTTAGACTGGATTCGAGTGCAATGAAATGGAATGGAATATAACAGAATGGAATGGAATGGTAGGCAGTGGAATGGAGTGGAGTGGAGGGTATTGGAATAGAAATGAATGGAATAGAATGGAATGGAGTAGAGTGCATTGTAGTGGAATGGACTAGAAATGGGGTGGAGTGGAGTGCAGTGGAGAAGAGAGGAGTGGAGTGGAATGGAATGGAATGGAATGGAATGGTATCAAATGGAATGGAATGTAGTGGAGTGGAGTGTAATGGAGGGAATGGAGTGTAGTGGACTGGAGTGGAGTGGAATGGAATGGCATAGAATGGTATGAAGTTGAATGGAGTGGAGTGGAGAGAAGTGGAATGGAATTGAATGGAATTGAATGCAGTGTACTGGAGTGAAGTGGAGTGGTGTGAAACTGAATGGAATGCATTTGAATGTAATGGAATGCAATGGAGTGGAGAGGAACAGAGTGAAGGGCAATGGCATAGAAAGGAATGGAGTTGAGTGGAGTGGAGTGGAATGCAATGGAATAGAAAGGAATGGAGTGGAGTGGAGTGGAGTGAAAGGCGATGGAATGGAATGGAGTGGAGTTGAGTGGAGTGGATTCGAATTGAATGGAATGAGGTGGTGTGCCGAGTAGTGGAATGGAGTAGAAACGAATGGAGGGAAGTGGAGTGGAGTGGAATGGATTGGAGTGGAATGCAATGGAAAGTAATGGAAAGGAATGGAGTGGAGTGGAATGGGAGGGCATGGAATGGATTGGAGTGGACTGGAGTGGAGTGGAGTGGAGTAGTGTGGAGTTTATTCGAGTGGAATGGAGTGGAATGGAATGGAGTGCAGAAGAATGCAGTGTAGTGGAATGCAGTAGAGTGGAGTGGAGTGGAGTGGAATGGAATGGAATGGAATGGAGAGGAGTGTAGTGGAGTAGAGAGGAATGGGAAGGAATGGAATGGAGTGGAGTGGAGTGTAGTAGAGTGGAGTAGAGAGTATTTGAATGGAATGGAATTGAATGCAGTGGATTGGATTGGAGTGGAGAGGAATGGAATGGAATGGTAAGAATGGAAAGGAATGGAATGCAATGGAACGGAATGGAAAGGTTTGGAATGGAATGGAATGGAGTAGAGTGGAGTGCAGTGTATTGGAATGTAGTAGAAAGGAATGGAGTGGAGGGGAGTGGAGTGGAGAAGAATGCACTGGAATGGAATGTAATGGAATGCAACAGAGTGGAATGGAATGGAATGGAATCGTATGGAAAGGAGAGGAATACACTGCAGTGGAATGTAGTAGAAAGGAATGGAGCAGAGTGGAGTGGAGTAGAATGGAATGGAATGGAATGGAGAGGAGTGTAGTGCAGAGGAGTGGAATGAGAAGGAATGGTAGGTAGTGGAGTGCAGTGGGGTGGAGTCGAGTGGAGTAGAGTGGATTCGAGAGGGACAGAGTGGAATGGAATAGAAGGGAAGAGAATGGAATACAGTGGATGGGAGTGGAGTTAAGTGGAGGGCAATGGAATGGAATGGAATGAAATGGAATACAATGGAATGCAATGGTACGGAATGGAAAGGAATGCAATGGAATGTAATGGAGTGAAGAGTGCAGTGTAGTGGAATGGAGTAGAAAGACTGGAGTGGAGTCGAGTGGAATGGAATGGAATGCAATGTAATGGAGTAGGAGTGGAGTGGAATGGTAATAAATGGAATGGATTGGAGTGGATTCTATTGGAGAGGAGTGGAATGGAATGGAATGGAAGGGAATGGAATGGAATGAAAAAGAATGGAAAGGAATGGAAAGGAATGGATTGCAGTATATAGGAGTGGACTGGAGTGGATTGGAATGGAATGGAATTGAATGGAATGTAATGGAATGGAAAGGAATGCATTTGAAGGGAATGGAATGGAATGGAGGAATGGAGTGGAGTGCAGAGCAGTGTAGTGGAATGGAGTAGAAAGAAATGAAGTGGAGTCAAGTGGAGTGGCTTGGAGTGGAATGGAATGGAATGGAATGGATTTGAGTGGAGTGGAGTGGATGCTAGAGGAAAAGAATGGAATGGAATGGAGTGGATAGGAATGCAGTGTAGTGGAATGGATTACAAAGGAATGGAGTGGAGTGGAGTGGAACGGAATGGAATGGAATGGATTGTAGTTTAGTGGAGTGGAATGTGAAAGAATGGAATGGAGTGGAGTGGATTGGAGTGGAGTGGTGTGGAGTAGGGTGGATTCGAGTGGAATGGAATGGAATGGAAGGCAGTGGATTGGATTGGAGTGGAGTGGAATGTATTGGAAGGGAATGGATTGGAATGGCAGGGAATGGAAAGGAATGGAATGGTATGGAATGGAATGGAGTGGAGAGGAATGGAATCGTGTGGAGTGTAATGGAGTGGATTAAAGAGGAGTGGAGTGGAGTGGAACGGAATGGAATGGAATGGAAGGGAAAGGAATGGAATGGTTAAATGAAAAGTTATCTGTGATTCTGCCACTGCAATATAGCCAGAGTGAAAGAGTGAGATAATTTTGTCAGAAAGGAATGGAATGCTATGCAATAGAACGGAATGGAACAGAATGGAATGTAATGGAATGCAATGGAACAAAACGGAATGGAATGGAATGCAATGGAGTAAAATTCAGTGAATTGGAGTGGAGTGGAGTGCTGTGAAATGGAATGGAATGCAAGTGATTGGAATCTAATGGAATGCAAGCGAATGGAATGGAATGGAATTTAATGGAATAGAATGCAATGTATTGCAATGGAGTGGAGAGGAATGCAGTGTAGTGGAATGGATTAGAAAAGAATGGAGTGTAGTGTAGTGGAATGGAGTGGAATGGAATCGATTGGAGTTTAGTGGAGTGGAATGGGAAAGAATGGAATGGAATGGTGTGGATTGGAGTGGAGTGGTGTCGAATAGGGAGGTTTCAAGTTTAATATAATGGAATGGAATGGAAGGCAGTGGATTGGATTCGAGGAGAGAGGAGTGGAAGGGAATGGATTGGAAGGGAATGGAATGGAATGCAACGCAATGGAAGCGAAAGGAATGGAATGGCAGGGAACGGAATGGAAAGGTATTGAATGGAGTGGAGTGGGGAGAAGTGGAATGGGAGGGAGTAGAATGGAGTAGGGTGGAGTAGAGTGGATTCGAGTCAAAAGCACTGGAAAGGAATGGAATGGTATGGAATGCAATGGAGTAAGATTCAATGGATGGGAGTGGAGTGGTGTGGTGTGGAATAGAGTGGAATGCAAGCGAATGTAATCTAATGGAATGCAATGGAATGGAATGGAATTTAATGGAATGCAATGGAGTGGAGAGGAATGCAGTGTAGTAGAATAGATTAGAAAGGAATGGAGTGGAGTGGAGTGGAATGGAATGGATTGCAGTTTAGTGCAGTGGACTGGGAAGGAATGGAATGAAATGGACTGCATTGGAGTGGAGTGGTGTGGAGTAGGTTGCATTCGAGTGGAATGGAATGGAATTGAATGGAAGGCAGTGGATTGGATTGCTGTGGAGTGGAGTGGAATGGAATGGATTGGAAGGGAATGGAATGGAATGCAATGGAAAGGAATGGAAAGGAGTGGAGTGGAGTGCAGTGAACTGGAAAGGAGTAGGAAGCAATGAGTGGAGGGAAGTGGGGTGGAATGGAATGGAATGGAATGGAAAGGAGTGGAGTGGTGTGGAGTGGAATGGGAGGGAATGGAGTTGAGTGGAGTAGAGTGGATTCAAGTGGACTGGAATGGAATGGAACGGTGTGGAATGGAATGGAATTGACTGAAATGGAATGGCATGGAATGCAATGGATTGGAGTTTAGTGGAGTGGAATGGAATGGAATGGAATGTGGAAGGGAATGGAACGGAATGGAATGCAATGGATTGGAGTTTAGTTGGGTGGAATGAAATGGAAGGGAATGGAATGTAGTGGAATGCAGTGCAGTGTATTGGAATCGAGTAGAAAGGAATGGAGTGGAGTTGAGTGGAGTGGAATGGAGTGGAATGGAATGGAATGGAGTGGAGTGGAATGGAATGGAATGGAATGGAATGGAATGGAATGGAATGGAATGGAATGGAATGGAATGGAGTGAGGTGGAGTGGAGTGGAGTGGAGTTGAGTGGATTCAATTGGAATGGAATGAAATGGAAGGGATTGGAATGGAATGGAAAGCAATGGAACGGAATGGAATGGCATGGAGTGGAGTGGAGTGAAGTGTGAAGTGTAGTGGAATGTTGAAGAAAGGAATAGAGTGCAGTGGAGTGGAGTGAGTGGACTGAAATGGAATGGAGTGGAGAAAATGGAGTGGAATGGAGGGGAGTGGAGTGGAGTGGAATGAAGCGGAGTGGACTGGAGTGGAATGGAGTGGAGTGGAATGGAATGGAATGGAAATGGAATGGAATGGAATGGAATGGAATGGAATGGAATGGAATGGAATAGAACGGAATGCACTCGATTGGAGTGGAGTGGAGTGTAATGGAACAGAATGGAAGGCAATGGAACGGAATGGAATCAATGGAAGGGAATGACATCGAATGGAATGAAATGGAGTGGAGTGCAGTGTAGTAGAATGGAGTAGAATGGAATGGAGTGGAGTGGTGTGGGTTGCAATGGAATGGAATGGAATGGAGTGAAGTGGAGTGGAGAGGAAAGGGAAAGAAAGGAATGGAGTGGAGTCGATTGGAGTTCAGTGGATTGCAGTGGATTCGAATGGAATGGAATGGAATGAAAAGTAATGGAATGCAGTGTATTGGCGTGGAGTGGAGTGAAATGGAATGGAATGGAACTAAATGGAATGGAATGGATTGCCATGGAGGGGAATGTAATGTAATGAAATGGTATGGCCTGGAGTGCAGTGCAGTGTAGTGGAATGGAGTAAAAAGGAATGGTGTAGAGTAGAGTGGAGTAGAGTGTAATGGAGTGGAAATGAATGGAATGGAATGGAATTGAGTGGAGTGGAATTGGAAGGAATGGAATGTAGTGGAGTGGAGTGGATTAGAGTGGACTCGAGTGGAATGAAATGGATTGGAATGGGATGGAATGAAATGGAATGAAATTCCATTCAATTGCATTCCATTCTGTTCCAATGCATTCCCTTCCATTCATTTCTTTTCCATTCCATTCCATTCCTCTCCACTCCACTCCAATCCACTGCATTCCTATCCCTTCCATTTCATTCCATTCCATTCTTTTCCACTCGTATCCACTCAACTCCTCTCAACTGCACTCCACTACACTTCATTCCATTTCTTCCCATTCCACTCCATTCCACTCTGTTCCATTCCAGTACAATCCATTCCATTCCACTCCACTCCCCTCCAATCCTTTCTAATGCATTCTAAAACACTGCTCTCCACTCCACTCCATTCCATTCCATTCCAGTCCATTTTGTTCCATTTCATTCCATTCCATTCCACTCCACTCCACTCAAACCCACAACATTCATTCCATTGCATTCCATTCCATTTCATTCCACTCGAATCCACTCTAGTACACTTCACTCAACTCCCCTCCATTCCATTCCTTCCCATTCCACTCCACTTCAATCCACTCCATTCCATTCCTTTCCATCCGTTCCACTGAACTCCACTCCACTCCACTCTATTTCTTTCTACTGCATTCCACTACACTGCACTGCACTCCACCCCATTTCATTCCATTTGGTTCCATTGCATTGAATGCGATTCCATTCCCTTCCAATCCATTCCATTCCACTCCACTTCACTCAACTCCCATCCACTGCATTCCACTCCACTCCAATCCATTCCATCATATTCCACTCCATTCCATTCCATTCCACTCAAATCCACTCGACTCCAATCCACTAAAATACACTCCATTCCATTCCATTCCTTCCCATTCCACTCCAGTCGAATCGATTCCATTCCATTACATTCGATTCCACTCCACTCCATTCCTTTCTACCCATTCCACTACACTCAACTCCACTCCTTTTCATTCCACTCCATTCAATTCCATTCCCTTCCATTGCATTCCTATCCATTCCATTCCATTCCCTTCCATTCCATTCCATTCCATTCCACTCCACTCCACACCAATCCAATCCACTGCATTCCATTCAATTCCATTCCATTCCAATTTTTTTGATTCCATTCCATTCCACTCGAATCCACTCTATGCCACTCCACTCAACCCCACTCCACTCAATTCTTTTCCTTCCCACTCCACTCCTCTCCACTCCATTCCATTCACTTCCATTCCATTCCAATCCATTCAACTCCACTCCTCTCCACTCCATTCCTTTCTACTCCATTTCTCTACACTACATTCCTTTCCATTCCATTCAATTCCATGCCATTCCATTCTATTCCAATCCATTCCACTCCACTCCATTCCATTCCATTGCCTTCAATTCCATTCCATTCTCTTCCGTTACATTTCATTCCCTTCCATTCCATTCCATTCCATTCTACTCCACTCCTCTGCAATCCTCTGCATTCCATTAAATTCCATTCTATTCCATTCCATTCAACTCCATTTCATTCCAATCCATTCCACTCCTGTCTACTCCACTCTTGTCCACCCCATTCCTTTCTAATCCTTTCCACTACACTGCATTCTTCTCCACTGCATTCCATTGCATTCTTTCCATTCTATTCCCTTCCCTTCCATTCCATTCCCCTCCACTCCACTCCAATCCACTGCATTCCATTCCATTCCATTACATAACATTCCATTACACCCCATTCTACTCAACTCCATTCCACTCTGCTCCACTCCCTTCCATTCCAATCCTTCCCATTCCACTCCTCTCTAATCCTCTACTTTCCATTCCATTCTATTCCATTCCCCTCACTCCACTCCACTCTATTCCTTTCTATTCCATTCCACTACATGTCTTTCCACTCCACTGAATTCCATTCCATTTCATTCCATTCCTTTCGATTGCACTCCATTCCATTTCACTCCATTCCATTAAATTCCATTTCACTCCACTCCACTCCACTCCATTCCATTCCTATTTATTCCATTCCCCTCCTCTCCGCTCCACTCCATTGCAGTCCATCCCATTCTATTCCACTCCATTCCACTCCACTGCACTCCACTCTACTCCACTCCATTCGATTCCATTCCATCCCATTCCCCTCCATTCCACCCCACATAAATCCACTCCACTCAACTCCATTCCATTCCATTCCATTCCATTCCATTCCATAACATTCCATTAATTTCCCCTCTATTCCTTTCCATTCCTTTCTTTCAACAGGCGCATTCTCTGTCATTCAGGCTTGAGGGCAGTGGCGCAATCTCAGTTCACATTTCATTTCACAGTTTCATTCCATTTCATTGAATTCTACTTCAATCCACTCCACTCCACTCCACTCCACTCCATCGCACTCCACTCCATTCAATTCCGTTGCATACACTTCCACTCCATTCTTTTCCATTTCTTGCTTTAGGCAGGATCTCACTCTGTCATCCATGCTGGAGTGCCGTGGCTCAATCTCAGCTCATATTTCATTTCAACATTCCATTCAATTGCTTTCCATTATAATGCATTCCATTATAGTCTATTCGATTCCACTGCATTCCAATCCACTCCACTCCTCTCCACTCCATTCCACTCCATTCCATTCCATCCCGTTCCATTCCACTCCCTTAGGCTCAAATCCACTCAAATTCATCAGTCCACTCCACTCCACTCCACTTCACTCCACCCAATTCCATTCCTTTCATCTCTGTGCCAATCCCCTCCACTGCGTTCTATTGTATTCCATTGCATCCCATTCCATTCCACTCCATTCCACTCAACTCCACTCAACTTCACTCCACTCCACTTCACTCCACTCCTTTCCCATCCACTCCATTCCACTCCATTACATTCCAGCCCATTCCAATCCACTCCATTCCACCAACTTGACTTGACTCCACTCCACTTCACTCCATTCCATTCTGCTCCATCACTTTCCATTCCACTGCATTGCATTCTATACTAGGGCATTCATTTCCACTCCGTTGTATTCCATTCTGTTCCGTTCCACTCCACTCCACCCCACTCCAATCCACTCCACTACACTGCACTCAATTCCATTCCATCCCATTCCTTTCCTCTTCATTCCACTCAACTCCACTACACTCCAATCCACTCCACACGTCTCCACTCCAGTCTAATCCATTGCAGTCCATTCCATTCCATTACACTCCATTCCATTCCATTGATTTTTGTTGACATGATATCAATCTGTCACCCTGGCTATATTGCACTGGCAGAATCACAGCTCACATTTCATTTCACCATTCCATTATGTTCCCTCTCATTCCATTCCATTCCATTCCATTCCATTCCATTCCATTCCATTCCACTCCTCTCCACTCCACTCCACTCAATTCCATTCCATTCCACTCCTCTCCACTCCACTCCACTCAATTCGACTCCATTCCACTCCATTCGACTCCATTCCATTGCACTGCCTTCTATTCCAATTCATTCCATTCCATTGCATTTCATTCTGTTCCATTCCATTCCATTCCACTCCACTACACTCCACTCCACTCCAATCCATTGCATTGCACTCCATTCCATTCCATTCTATTCAATTCCATTCTGTTCCTTACGAATCCACTCTACATCCCTCCACTCCACTCCACTCCACTGCACTCCATTCTTTTCCTTCCAATTCCATTCCAATCCTCTCCAATCCTTTCCATTCCATTCCATTCCACTCCACTACATTTCAATCCAGTCCATTCTTTTCTACTCCATTCCACTACACTGCACTCCACTCCACACCATTCCATTCTATTCTTTTCCATTCCATTCCATTCCATTGCATTCCATTAAATTCCCTTCCATTCCATTCCATTCAACTCCACTCCACTGCACTCCAATCCACTGCATTGCATTCCATTTCATTACATTCCATTTCATTCCACTCATTTTGACCCAACTTCACCCATTTTCATTCAAGCCCATTCTATTCCTCTGCATTCCATTCCATTGCACTCCACTCCAGTCCGTTCCATTCCTCCCATTCTACTCCACTCCACTACATTCCATTCCATTCCATTCCATTCCATTCCATTCCATTCCACTCCAGTGCAATCCACTCTACTCCATTCCTTTCTACTCCATTCCAATACATTGCACTCCACTCCACACCTTTCCATTCCATTCCTTTCCATTCCATTCCATTCCATTCCTTTCCATTCCGTTCCGTTCCATTCCGTTCCTTTCCATTCCATTGCATTCCATTCCATTCCATTTATTTCCATTCAATTCCATTCCATTCCACTCGAATCCACTCTATTCCATTCCACTGCATTCCACTCCACTCCTCTCCATTCCATTCCTTCCCATTCCTCTACACTCCACTCCATTCCATTCCATTCCAATCCATTCCATTCCAATCCATTCCAATCCCCTCCACTCCATTACTTTCCTTTTTACTCCATTCAATTACACTGCACTCGTGTCCACTCCAATCCATTCCTTTCCAATCCATTCCGTTCCATTCCATTCCTTTATATTGTATTCCGTTCCATTCCATTCCATTCCCTTCTATTCCATTCCATTCCACTCCACTCCACTCCTTTCCACTACAGTCCATTCCATTCCATTCCATTCCACTCGAATTCACTCTACTCAACTCCACTCCATTCCATTCCTTCCCATTCCAATCCACTCCACTCCACTCCACTCCAATCCACTCCAATCCACTACATTCCTTTCCTTCCCATTCCATTCCACTCCACTGCACTCCATTCCAATCCTTTCCATTCCACATCACACAATTCCACTCCTTGGCATTCCTTTCTTCTCCATTCCACTTCACTGCACTCCACTGCACTGCATTTCACTCCATTCCGTTCCAGGCCATAGCATTGCATTCCGTTCTGTTCCCTTCCATTGCATTCCATTCCACTGCACTAAACTCCACCCCAATCCCCAACATTCCATTTCATTCCATCCCGTTCCAATCCATTCCATTCCAGTCGAGTCTTCTATAAACCACTCCACTCCACTCCATTCCATTGCTTCACATTCCCCTCCACTCCAAGCCATTCCTTTCCATTCCACTCAATTCCACTCCACTCCACTCTACTGCAACCATTCCTTTGTACTCCATTCCACTACACTGCACTGCACTCCACTCCATTCCATTTCATTCCATTCCATTCTGTTCCATTGCAATCCATTCCGTACCATACACTTCCATTCCATTCCATTTCTCTGCACTCCACCCCACCCCAATCCACTGCATTCCATTCCTTTTCATTCCATTCCATTCCACTCGAATCCACTCCAATCCACTGAAATCCAATCGACTCCACTCCATACTTTCCTTCCCATTCCTTCCCACTCCACTCCATTCCATTCCATTCCATTGCAACCAGCTCCACTCCACTCCATTCATTTCTACTCCATTCCACTGCCCTGCACTCCACTCCAGTTCATTCCATTCCATTCCATTCCCTTCCATTGGATTCCATTCCATTCATTTCTATTCCATTCCATTACATTCCACTCCACTCCACTCCAGTCGAGTGCATTCCATTCCATTCCATTCCATTCCATTCCATTCCTTTAAACTCAACTCCGTTCCACTCCAGTCCACTCCCCTCTGATCCACACCACTACACTCCCCTTCATTACACTCCATTCCACTCCACTCCACTCCATTCCAGTCCACTCACTCCACCCCACTCCATTCCTTTCTTCTCCATTCCACTACACTGCCCTCCACTCCACTCCGTGCCATTCCATTCAGTTCCATTGCATTCCATTCCATTCCATTCCCTTCCATTTCATTTCATTCCAATCGAATCCACTCCACTCCACTCCAATTCACTCCATTCCATTCCATTCCATTCCACTCCACTCCACTCCATTCCTTTCTACTCCATTCCACTACACTGCACTGCATTTCACTCCATTCTATTCCATTCCATTCCATTCTATTCCATTCCTTTGCATTCCATTATATTCCATTCCATTCCATTCCATTGCATTCCTTTCCATTCCACCCCACTAAATTCCAATCCATTGCATTCCATTCCATTCCATTCTCTTCCATTCCATTCAATTCCATTCGACTCCACTAAACTCCAATCCATTTCATTCCATTCCATTCCATTCCATTCCATTCCATTCCACACCAATCCATTCAACTGCATTCCACTCGAATCCACTCTACTCCATTCCACTCCAATCTACTAAACTCAATTCCACTCCTTCCCATTCCATTCCACTCCACTCCACTCCTTTCTATTCCATTCCATTCCATTCCACCCCACTTCCCTCCACTCCATTCCTTCCTACTCCATTCCACTTCACTGTACTCCACTCCAATCATTTCCATTCCATTCCATTCCATTTCAGTCCATTGCTTTAGATTCCATTCCATTCCCTTCCATTCCATTCCATTTCTCTCCACTACACTCCACTGCATTCCACTGCATTCAATTCTTTCCAATCTTTTCCACTCGAATACACTCTACTCCACTCAATTTCACTCCACTTTACTCCATTCTATTCCTTCCCATTCCACTCCACTATACTCCACTCCATTCCGTTCCAATCCATTCCATTCCACTCCACTCAACTCACACCTCTCCTTTCCTTTCTACTCCATTCCACTAAACTGCTCCCCACTCCACTCCATTCCATTCCATTCCAGTCCATTCCATTCCATTGCATTCCATTCCTTTCCATTCCATTCCATTCTGTTCCACTCCACTCGTATCCACTCCATTCCATTCCATTCCATTCCACTCCACTCTGCTCCACTCCACTCCATTCCTTTCCACTCCATTCCACTGCACTGCACTCAACTCCAATCCATTCCTTTCCATTGCATTCCATTCTGTTCCATTGCATGGCTTTCCACTCCATTCCTTTCCATTTCATTCCTTTCCTCTCCACTCCACTACAATCCACTGCATTCCCTTCCGTTCCATTTCATTCCATTCCATTCTTTTCCACTCTAATCTCCTCAAATCCACTCAAATTTACTCCACTACAATTCATTCCATTCCTTCCCATTCCACTCAATTCCACTCCAATCCATTCCATTCCACTCCTCTCCTTTCTAATCCATTCAACTACACTGCTCTCCACTACCCTCCATTCCATTCCATTCCATTCCATTCCAGTCCAGTCCATTCCGTTCCATTGCATTCCATTCCATTTGATTCCATTCCATTTGACTCCACTGCACTCCACTGAAATCCACTGCATTCATTCCATTAAATTCCATTCCATTTCATTCCACTAGTATCAACTCTACTACACTCCACTCTACTCCCCACCATTCCATTCTTTCTCATTCCACTACACTCCAATGCACTGCATTCCATTTCATTCTATTCCAATCCATTCCATTGATTCCTTTCCACTTCTCACCACTCCATTCCACTCCACTCCATTCCATTACATCCCATTCTATTCCACTCCATTCCACTCCACTCCACTCCAGTCCACTCCATTCCGTTCCTTAACATTCCACTCCACTCCAAGATATTCCTTTCCATTCCATTCCATCCCACTGCACTGAATTCCTTTCTACTCCATTGCACTACACTGCACTACCCTCCACTCCTTTCCCTTTCATTCAATTCCATTCCACTCCACTGCACTCCACTCAAATCCACTGCATTCCACTCAATTCCATTCCATTATATTCCATTCCATTCCACTCAAATCCAGTCTAATCCACTCCACTCCACTGCATTCCACTCAATTCCATTCCATTATATTCCATTCCATTCCACTCAAATCCAGTCTACTCCACTCCACTCCACTGCATTCCATTCTATCCCATTCCATTCCTCTCCACTCCACTCAACTCCTCTCCAATTCACTCAATTCCAATCCTCTTCACTCCATTCCCCTCCATTACATTCAAAACCATTCTATTCCACTCCATTCCCCTCAACTTCCTGCAACTCCACTCCCTTTCACTCCATTCCATTCCGGTCCATCCTTTTCCATTTCATTTTATTCCATTCCTGTCCTTTACATTCCTTTCCATTATGTCGCATTCCATTCCATTCCTTTCCACCTCACTCCAGTCCACTGCACTCAATTCCATTCAATGCCATTTCTTTCCTCTACATGCCAATCCAGTCTAGTACACTCCATTCCACTCTGCTCCCCTCAACTCCAGTCCACTTGACTGCAGTCCATTGCAATCCACTCCATTCCATTCCATTCCTTTCTGTCGACATGATCTCACTCTGTCACCCAGGCTATATTGCAGTGGCAGAATCACAGCTCCGATTTCCTTTCACTGTTCCATTCCATTCTCTTCCATTCTATTCCATTCCACTCCACTCCACTAGTCTCCACTCCATTCAAATCCACACCACTGCACTCCACTCCTCTCCATTCCATTCCACTCCATTCCACACCACTCAACTCCACTCCATTCCTCTCCACTCTATTCACCTCCACACTACTCCACTCCACTCCATTCCATTCCACTCGATTAGAAGCCAGTCCTTTCCACTCCACTCCACTCCATTCCTTTCTACTCCATTAGATTACACTGCAATCAACAAAACTCCATTCCAATCCATTCCATTCTATTCAATTCCATTCCATTCCTTTCCATTGCATTGCATTCCATTCCATTCCCTTACATTACATTCCACTATACTCCACTCCAGTACATTCCCATGCACTCCATTCCAGTTCATTCCATCTCATTACATTCCTTTCCACGGAAATCTACTCTACTCCACTCCTCTACACTCCACTACACTCCACTTCACTCCAATCCACACCATTCCATTCCTTCTCATTCAAATTCTATCCACTCCACTCCATTCCATTCTATTCAATTCCATACCACACCACTCCACACCATGCCATTCCTTTCTACTCCATTCCACGTAACTGCACTCCACTCCATTCCATTCCATTCCTTCCATTCCATTCCATTCCGTTCTATTCCATTCAATTCCATTCCATTCCATTACATTCCATTCCATTCCATGGCATTCCACTCCACTCCACTCCACCCCAAGTCACTGCATTCCATTCCATTCCATGCCATTCAATTCCATTCCACTCCATTCCATTACATTACATTCCGTTCCATTCCATGCCATTCCACTACATTCCACACCACCCCAAGCCACTGCATTCCATTCCATTCCATTCCATTCCATGCCATTCCATTCCTTTCCATTCCATGCCATTCCATTCCATTCCATTCTTTTCCACTCCATTCCATTCCATTACATTCCGTTCCATTCCATGCCCTTCCACTACACTCCACACCACCCCAAGCCACTGCATTCCATTCCATTCCATTCCATTCCATTCCATTCCATTCCATGCCATTCCTTTCCATTCCATGCCATTCCGTTCCATTCCATTCTGTTCCACTCCATTCCATTCCATTACATTCCGTTCCATTCCATGCCCTTCCACTACACTCCACACCACCCCAAGCCACTGCATTCCATTCCATTCCATTCCATTCCATTCCATGCCTTTCCCTTCCATTCCACTCCATTCCATTCCATTCCTTTCCACTGGAATCCACTCTACTCCACTCCACTCCACTCCATTCCTTCCCATTCCACTCAACTTCACTGCACAACATTCCATTCCATTCAATTCCATTCCATTCCATTCCACTCCACTCCACTCCACACCACTCCATTTCTTTCTACCCCATTCCATTCACTCCACCCCATTCCATTCCCTTCCATTCCATTCCATTCCACTCCACTCCACTCCACTCCATTCCATTCCTTTCTACTCCATTACACTACACTGCACTCCATTCTATTCCATTTCATTCTATTCCATTCCTTTCCATTCCGTTCCATTGCATTCCATTCCCTTCCCTTCCATTCCTTTCTACTCCTCACCACTCCACTCACATCCACTGCATTCTATTTCATTCCATTCCATTCCTTTCCACTTGAATCCACTCTACTGCACTCCACTGCACTCCACTCCACTGCACTCCATTCCATGCCATTCCATTCCTTCCCATTCGACTCGAATCCACTCCACTCCTTCCCATTCCATTCCATTATGCTCCACTCCAATACACACTACTCCTTTCCTTTATACTCCATTCCATTTCACTCCACTCCATTCCATTCCATTCCATTCCATTCCATTCCATTCCATTCCTTTCAATGTCATTCCATTCCATTCCATTACCTTTCTTACCATTCCATTCTACTCCACTCCACCCAAATCCTCTGCATTCCATTCAATTCCATTCCATTTCTGTCCATTCTTTTCCATTCCTTTCCACTGGAATCCACTCTACTCCACTCCATTCCATTCCATTTCATTCCATTCCGTTCCATTCCATTCCATTGCATTGCATTCCATTCCATTCCCTTCCCTTCCATTCCTTTCTATTCCACACCACCCCGCTCACATCCACTGCATTCTATTTCACTCCATTCCTTTCCTTTCCTCTTAAATCCACTCTACTGCACTCCACTGCGCTCCACTCCACTCCACTCCATTCCATTCCATTCCATTCCTTCCCATTCTACTCGAATCCACTCCACTCCTTCCCATTCTATTCCATTACTCTCCACTCCAATACACACGACTCCATTCCTTTCTACTCCATTCCACTCCACTCCATTCCATTCCACTCCATTCCATTCCACTCCATTCCATTACTTGCATTCCATTCCATTCCATTCCATTCCATTCCATTCCTTTGCATTCCATTCCATTACTTTGCATTCCATTCCATTCAATTCATTTCCATTCAATTCCTCTACACTCTATTCTACTCCATTCCACTCCACTCCACTCCACTCCATTCTTTTCCACTCCATTCCCCTCCACTCCACTCCATTTCTTTCAGATCAATTCCACTGCACTGCGCTCGAATCCATCCCATTGCATTCCATTCCTTTCCAATCCATTTCATTCCATCCCTCTGCATTCCATTCCATTCCACTCTGCTCCACTCCAATCCATTCCATTCCATTCCATTCCATTACTTGCATTCCATTCCATTCCATTCCACTCCACTCCACTACACTCCAATCCACTGCATTCCATTCCATTCATTCCGTTCCATTCCATTAAATACCATTCCTTTCC
Organism: Nomascus leucogenys; assembly: GCF_006542625.1. Lineage (NCBI taxonomy): Eukaryota > Metazoa > Chordata > Mammalia > Primates > Hylobatidae > Nomascus > Nomascus leucogenys. The sequence continues at coordinate 52,522 of NW_022097912.1, forward strand.
ATTCCATTCCGTTGCATTCCCTTCCATTCCACACCACTCCACTCCAATCCACTCTATTCTACTCAATTCCTTTCCATTCCTTTCCATTCCATTCCTTTGCCTTCAGTTCCATTCCACTCCACTCCAATCCAATACACCCATTCTATTCCATTCCATTTCTTTCCATTCCATTCCTTTCCATTCCATTCCATTCCATACAAATCCCTTACATTTAATTATATTTCATTCCATTTCATTCCATTTCATTCCTCTCCATTCCATTCCATTCCATTCCATTCCTTTCCTTTCCATTCTGTTACATTGCATTCCATTCCATTCCTTTCCATTCTGTTACATTGCATTCCATTCCATTCCATTCCATTCCATACCATTCCTTTCCTTTCCATTCCATTCCTTTCCATTACTTCCATTCTATTCCACTCCACTCTTTTTCAATCCATTCCAATCCACCGTACTCCACTCCACTCCACTCCATTCCTTTCCACTCCTTTCAACTCCACTCCCCTGCATTCCATTACTTTCTGCTCCATTCCACTATGCTGCACTCCACTTCAATCCATTCCATTCCATTCCATTACATTACATTACATTGCTTTCCATTCCTTTCCATTCCATTCCTTTCCATTCAATTCCACTCCTCTATATTCCACTCCATTCCACTCCACCCAACTCCACTGCACTCCACTCCATTCCTTTCTTTTCCACTCTATTCCACTCCACTCCACTCCAATCGTTTATGCTCCATTCTACTACATGACACTACAATCCAACACATTCCATTCTATTCTCTTCCACTGCATTCCGTTCCATTCCTTTGCATTTCGTTCCATTCCACTCCACTCCATTCCAATACCCTCCATTCTATTCCATTCCATTCCGTTCCATTCCATTCCATAACTTTGCATTCCATTCTATTCCATTCCATTCTGTTCCATTGCATTCCGTTCCTTCCCATTCCACTCAACTTCACTGCACTCCAATGCACTGCATTCCATTCCATTCCATTCCATACCAATCCATTACATTTCATTCCATTTCTTTCCATTGCATTTCATTCCATTCCTCTCCATTTTATTACATTCTATTTGATTCCATTCCATTCTGTTCCATTGCATTCCATTCCATTCCTTTGCATTCCTTTAGATTCTACTCCACTCCACTCCAATCCACTCCATTCTATTCTGATACCTTCCATTCCATTCCTTTCCATTCCATTGCATTCCATAAATTTGCATTCCATTCTATTCCATTCCATTCCATTCCATTGCATTCCATTCCTTTCCATTCCACTCCACTCCACTACACTCCTATCCACTGCTTTCCATTCCTTTCCATTCCATTCCATTCCATTCCTTTTCATATCAATACATTATATTTCATTGCATTTCTTTCCATTGCATTCCATTTCATTCCTCCCAATTCCATTCTATTCCATTGCATTCCATTACATTGCCTTCCATTCCATTCCATTCCATTCCTTTCCATTCCATTCCACTCCACTCTTTTCCACTCCATACTACTCCACCCTCCTCCACTACACTCCACTCCATTCCTTTCCAATCCATTCAAATCCTCTCCATTCAATTCCATTCCTTTCTGCTCCATTCCACTACACTGCACTCCACTCCAATCCATTTCATTCCATTCCATTCCATTCCATTCCTTTCCATTACATTGCATTCCATTCCATTCCATTCCATTCCGTTCCATTCTGTTCCGTTCCATTCCATTCCATTCCATTCTATTCCATTCCTTTACATTCAATTCCACTACACTCTATTCCTCTCCATTCCACTCCACCGCACTCCACTACACTCCACTCCATTCCTTTCCATGCCATTCCACTCTACTCCACTGCACTCCACTCCATTTCCTTCTGCTCCATTCCACTACACTGTTCTCCAATCCACCCCATTCCATTCCTTTCCATTCCATTTCTTTCCATTCCATTCAATTCAATTCCTTGCATTCCCTTCCATTCCACTCCACTCCACCCCAATCCATTCCATTCCATTCCATTCCATTCCATTCCATCCATTCCATTACTTTGCATTCCATTCCCTTCTATTCCAATCCATTCCATTCCATTGCATTCCATTCCATTCCATTCCACTCCACTAGACTCAAATCCACTGTATTCCATTCCATTCCATTCCATTCCATTCCATTCCATTCCATTCCTCTCCAATCCACTCCACTCCACTCCATTCCACTGAACTCCAATCCATTTCTTTCTGCTCCATTCCACTAAACTGTACTTCAATGCATCCCATTCCATTCCATTCCATAAGTTTGCATTCCATTCTATTCATTCCATTCCATTCCTTTCCATTGTGTTCCATTCCTTTGCATTCCACTGCACTACACTACACTCCAATCCACTGCATTCCATTCCATTCCATTCCAATCCATACCAATCGGCTAAATTTCATTCCATTTCATTCCATTTCGTTCCAGTGCACTCCATTCCATTCCTCTCCATTCCATTCCATTCCATTCCATTTAATTCCATTCAATTCAGTTCCATTCTTTCAATTCCATTACATCCCATTCCATTCCTTTCCATTCCATTCTACTCCACTCTACTCCACTCCATTCCACTCCATCCCACTCCACTCCACTCCACTCCATTCCTCTCCACTCCACTCCGTTCCTTTCCACTCCATGCCACTCCACTACACTCCACTCCATTCTGTTCTGCTCCATTCCAGTATACTGCACTCCAGTCCACCCATTGCATTCCATTCCATTCCATCCCATTGCATTCCATTCCATTCCTTTGCATTTCGTTCCATTCCACTCCACTCCACTCCAATCCACTCCATTCCATTCCATTCTATTCCATTCGATTAATTTTCATTCCGTTTAATTCCATTCCATTCCATTCCATTGCATTCCTTTCCATTCTTTTCCACTCCTATCCACTACACTCCAATCCACTGCATCCCATTCCATTCCATTCCATTCCTTTGCATTCCCTTCCATTCCATTCCATTCCATCCCTCTCTACTATACTCCAATTCACTGCATTCCATTCCATTCCATTCCATTCCATTCCATTCCATTCCATTGCAATCTTTGCATTCCCTTCCATTGCACTCCACTCCACTCAAAACCACTCCATTCCATTCAGTTCCTTTCAATTCCATTCCATTCCTTTCCATTCCAATCCATTACATTACTTTAAATTCCATTCCATTCCGTTCCTTTCCATTCAACTGAACATCAATCCATTCTATTCCACTCTACAACGCTACATTCCAATCTACTGCATTCCATTCCATTCCATTTCATTCCATTCCATACCATTCCGTTCCATTTCATTCCATTGCATTCCATTCCATTGATCTCCATCCATTCCATTCTTCTCCATTCCATTCCACTGCACTCTACTCCACTGCAAAGTACTGCATCGCATTCCATTCCCTCCTTTTACTCCATTCCACCCCCCTCTAATCCATTCCATTTGACTCAATTCCACTCCATTCTATTACATTACTTTGCATTCCATTCCATTCAATTCTATTCCATTGCATTCCATTCCATTGCTTTCCATATCATTCCATTCCATTCCACTCCACTACAGTACACACCACTCCACTGCTTTCCATTCCGTTCTGTTCTGTTCTATTCCATTCTATTCCATTCCTTTCCATTCTGTTCCATTGCATTCCATTCCATTCCTTTCCATTCCACTACACTCCTCTGCTTTACAATCCATTCTATTCCGTTCCTTTCCATTTCATTCCATTCCATAAATTTGCATTCCATTCTATTCCATTCCATTCAATTCCGTTCCATTCCTTTCCATTTCATTCAATTCCTCTCCACTCTATTCCAGTGCATTCCACTCCACCCCACTCCACTCCACCCCATTCCTTTCCACTCCATTCCACTCCACTCCACTCCAATCCATTCCTTTCTTCTCCATTCCACTACACTGCACTCCACTCCAATCCATTCCATTCCATTCCATTTCATTCCATTCCGTTACATTGCATTACATTGCATTCCATTCCATTCCATTCCATTCCTTTCCATTCAATTGCTCTCCACTCTATTCCACTCCATTCCACTCCAACCCACACCACTCCACTCCACTCCATTCCTTTCCACTCCATTCCTCTCCACTGCACTCCACTCCATTTCTTTCTGCTCAATTCCACTACACTGCACTCCAATCCATACCATTCCATTCCATTCCATTCCTTTGCAATCCCTTCCGTTCTGTTCTATTCCATTCTTCTGCATTGCATTCTGTTCCACTCCACTGCACTCCAATTCACTCCATTCCATTCAATTCCATTCCATTCTATTCCATTCCATTACTTTGCATTCCATTCCATTCCATTCCACTCCACTCCACTCCACTCCAATCCACTGCATTCCATTCCATTCCGTTCCCTTCCTTTCCATTAAAACCATTCCATTCATTTCCATTCCATTCAGTTGCATTCCCTTTCATTCCACTCCACTGCACTCCATTTCACTCAATTCCTTTCCATTCTTTTCCATTCCATTCCTTTGCATTCCGTTGCATTCCACTCCACTCCACTCCAGTATGCTCCATTCTATTGCATTCCATTCCATTCTATTCCATTCCCTTCCATTCCATTCCATTCCATACCAATCCGTTACATTTAATTTCATTTCATTCCATTTCATTCCATTGCAGTCCATTGCATTCCTCTCCATTCCATTCCATTCCATTCCTTTCCATTCCATTCCATTCCATTCTGTTACGTTACATTGCATTGCATTCCATTCCATTCCATTATTTTATTCCATTCCATTCAATTCCATTCCATTCGTTTCCATTCCATTCCTCTCCACTCTATTACACTCCATTCCACTCCAACCTACTCCACTCCACTCCATTCCATTCTTTCCACTCCTTTCAACTCCATTCCACTGCATTCCTTTCCTTTCTGATCCATTCCACTATACTGCACTACACTTCAATCCATTCCATTCCATTCCTTTCCATTCCATTTCATTCCATTCCATTCCATTCCATTCCATTCCATTCCATTCCATTCATTTCCATTCCATTCCACTCCACTTTATTTCACTCCATTCCACACCACCCTACTCCACTCCACTCCACTCCACTCTATTAGTTTCCAGTCCTTTCAACTCCACTCCACTGCAGTCCATTCCTGTCTGCTCCATTCCACTATACTGCACTCCACTTCAATCCATTCCATTCCATTCCATTCCTTTCCATTCCATTCCATTCCATTCTTTTACATTGCTTTCCATTCCTTTCCATTCCATTCCTTTCCATTCAATTCCACTACACTCTTTCCCAATGCATTCCACTCCACCCAACTCTACTCCACTCCACTCCATTCCTTTCCTTTCCACTCTATTCCACTCCACTCCACTCCACTCCACTCCACTCCACTCCCTTCATTTCTGCTCCATTCCACTACACTGCCCTACCAATCCACTGCATTCCATTACATTCCTTCCATTCCATTCCATTTCATTCCATTCCATTCCTTTGCATTCCATTCCATTCCACACCACTACACTACACTCCAATTTATTACATTCCATTCCATTCCATTCTATTCGATTCCTTTCCCTTCTGTTCCATTGCATTCCATTCTATTCCTTTGCATTCCGTTCCATTCCACTCCAATACACTCCATTCCATTCCGTTCCATTCCATTCCATTCCGTTCCACTCCATTCCATAACTTTGATTCCATTCTATTCCATTTCATTCGATTCCGTTGTATTCCATTCCTTCCCATTCCACTCCACTTCACTGCTCTCCAATCCAATGCATTCCATTCCATTCCATTCCCTTCCATTCCATTCCATTGCATTCCATTCCATACTAATCCATTACATTTCATTCCATTGCATTACATTCCATTCCTCCCCATTTCTTTACATTCTATTCAATTCCATTCCATTCTGTTCCATTGTATTCCATTCCATTCCATTGCATTGTGTTAGATTCCACTCCACTCCACTCCAATGAACTCCTTTCTATTCCAAATCATTCCATTCCATTCCTTTCAATTCCATTCCATTCCATTCCATTCCATTCCATTCCAAACGAATCCATTGCATTTGATTGCATTTCGTTCCATTGCATTCCATTCATTCCTCTCCATTCCATTTCATTCCTCTCCTTTCCATTACTTTGCCTGCCATTCCATTCAATTGCATTCCATTCCGTACCATTCCTTTCCAATCCATTCCACTCCACTTTTTCCACTCCATACCACTCTACCTGACCCACTCCAATCCACTGCATTGCTTTCCACTCCATTCAACTCCACTCCACTCCTTACCATTCCTTTCTGCTCCATTCCACTACACTGCATTCCACTCCAATCCATTCCAATCCGTTGCATTCCATTCCATTCCACTCCATTGCATTCCATTCCATTCCTTTCTGTTACATTGCAATCCATTCCATTCGATTCCTTTCCTATCCATTCCATTCCATTCCTTTCTTTTCCTTACATTCAATCAACCTCCACTCTATTCTACTCCATTCCACTCCTCCCCACTCCACTCCACTGCACTCCAATCCTTTCCACGGCATTCCACTCCACGCCATTACACTACAAGACATTTCCCTCTGCACCATTCTGCTACACTGCACTCCATTCCAACCCATTCCATTCCATTCCTTTTAATTCCATTCCATTCCATTCCATGCAATATGTTCCATTCCACTCCATTAAACCCCAATCCACTCCTTGAGGCCCATGGTGAAAAACGAAATATCTTCCCATAAAACCTACACAGAAGCATTCTGTGAATCTTGCTTCTGATCTGTGCATTCTTCTAACAGAGTAGATCCTTACTTTTGATTGAGCAGTTTTGAAACAATCTTTTTGTAGAAATCGCAAGTGGACATTTGGAGCACATTGAGGCCAATAATGAAAAACTAAATATCTTCCCATAAAACTACACAGAAGGATTCTTTGAAACTTTTCCCTGTTCTGTGCAATAATCTCACAGAAAGGAACCTATCTTTTGATGGAGTACTTTTGAAACACTCTTTTTGTAGATTCTGCAAGTGGACATTTGGAGCGTTTTCAGGACTATGGTGAAAAACGAAATATCTTCAAATAAAAACTACACAGAAGCATTCTGTGAAACTTCTTTCTGATCTGTGCATTCATTTAACAGAGTTGAATCTTTCTTTTGATTAAGCTGTTTGAAAAACTCTTTTTGCAGAATCTGTAAGTGGATATTTGGAGAACATAGAGGCCTACGATGAAAAACAGAATATCTTGCCATAAAAACTACACAGAAGCATTCGGTGAAACTTCTTTCTGTTCTGTGCACTCATCTCACAGAGTAGAACATTTCTTTTGATGCAGCAGTTTTGAAACACTCTTTTTCTAGAATCTGCAAGTGGACAATTGGAGCGCTTTGAGGCCTATCTGGGAAAAAGGAATATCTTCAAATAAAAACTACACAGAAGCATTCTGTGAAACTTCTTTCTGATCTGTGCATTCATCTAACAGAGTTTAACCTCTCTTTTGATTGAGCAGTTTTGAAACACTCTTTTTGTAGAATCTGCAAGTGGACATTTGGAGCACTTTGAGGCCTATAGTGAAAAGCTTAATATCTTCCCATAAAACTATACAGAAGTATTCCTTGAAACTTTTCCCTGTTCTGAGCATTCATCTCACAGAAATGAACCTATCTTTTGATGTAGCACTTTTGAAACACTCTTTTTGTATAATCTGCAAGTGGATATTTGGAGAGTTTGAGGCCTGTGGTGAAAAATGAAATATCTTCAAGTAAAACTACACAGTATTCTTCTGTGAAATTTCTTTCTATTCTGTGCATTCATCTCACAGAATTGAACCTCTCTTTATATTGAGTAGTTTCATACACTCTTTTGTATAATCTGCAAGTTGACACTTTGGGCGCTTTGAGGCCTATCGTGGAGAAAGGAATGTGCAAATAAAAACTACACAGAAGTAATCTGTGAAACTTCCTTATGAACTGTGCATTCATCTCTGAGAGTGGAACATTTCTTTTGATTGTGCAGCTTTGAAACAGGTTTTTTGTAGAACCTGCAATTGGACATTTGGAGATCATTGAGGCCTATGGTGAAAAAAGAAATATCTTCCAATAGAAACCACACAGAAGCATTCTGTGAAACTTCTTTCTGATCCGTGCATTCATTTAACAGAGTTGAACCTTACTTACGATTAAGCAGTTTTGAAACACACTTTTTGTAGAATATGCAAGTGGACATTTGGAGAATATTGAGGCCTATGGTGAAAAACGAAATATATTCCCCTTAAAACTACACAGAAGCATTCTGTGAAACATCTTTCTAATTTGTGCATTCATCTCACAGAGATGAACCTTAATTTTGATTGAGCAGTTTTGAAACACTCTTTTTGTAGAATCTGTAAGTGGACATTTGGAGTGCTTTGAGGCCTATGGGGAAAAAGGACGTATACACCCAAAAACTACAGAGAAGCATTCTGTGAAACTTCTTTCTTATCTGTGCTTTCATCTTACAGAGTTGAACCTAACTTTTGATTGAGCAATTTCGAAACACTGTTTTTGAAGAAACTGCAAGTGGACTTTGGAGCGTTTTCAGGCCTAAGGTGAAAAATGAAATATCTTCAAATAAACACTGCACAGAAGAATTCTGGTGAAGCTTCTTTCTGATCTGTGCATTCATCTAACAGAGTTGAACCCTTCTTTTGATTAAGCTGTTTTGAAACACTCTTTTTGAAGAATCTGCAAGTGGATATTTGGAGAAAATTGAGGCCTAGGATGAAAAACGAAAAATATTCCCATAAAAACTACACAGAAGCATTCTGTGTAACTTCTTTCTGTTCTTTGCATTCATCTAACAGAGTCGAACATTTCTTTTGATTGAGTAGTTTGAAACACTCTTTTTGTAGAATCTGCAAGTGGAAATTTGGAGTGCTTTGAGGCTTACCATGGAAAAAGAATATCTTCAAATAAAAACTACACAGAAGCATTTTTTGAAACTTCTTTCTGATCTGTGCATTCATCTAACCAAGTTGAACTTTCTTTTGATTGAGCTGTTTTGAAACACTCTTTTTGAGAATCTGCAACTGGACTTTTTGAGACATTGAGGCCTACGGTGAAAAACGAAATGTCTTCCCATAAAAACTACACAGAAGCATTCTGTGAAACTTCCTTCTGTTCTGTGCATTCATCTCACAGGGTAGAACCTTTGTTTGGAATGAGCAGTTTTGAAAAACTCTTTTTGTAGAATTCTGCAAGTGGACATTTGGAGAGCTTTGAGGCCCTATGGTGAAACATGAAATATCTTCAAGTTAAAACTACACAGAATTCTTCTGTGAAACTTCTTTCTATTCTGTGCATTCATCTCACCGATTTGAACCTTTCTATTGATTGAGCTGTTTAAAAACTCTCTTTTTGTAGAATCTGCAAGTGGACATTTGGAGCTCTTTGAGGCTTATGGTGGAAAAAGCAATATATTCAAATAAAAACTACACAGAATTAATCTGTGAAACTTCTTTATGGACAGTGCATGCATCTCAGAGAATGGAAAGTTTCTTTCGATTGTGCAGCTTTGAAACAGGCTTTTTGTAGCATCTGCAAATGGTCATTTGGAGAGAATTGAGGCCTATGGTGAAAAAGAAATACCTTCACATAAAAACTTCACAGAGGCATTCTGTGAAACTTCCTTCTGATCTGTGCATTCATCTAACAGAATTCATTCTTACTTTTGATTGAGCAGTTTTGAAACACTTTTTGTAGAATCTGCACGTGGACATTTGGAGAACATTGAGGCCTATAGTGCAAAACATAATGTCTTCCCATAAGAACTACACAGAAGCATTCTGTGAAACTTCTTTCTGATCTGTGCATTCATTTGACATAGTAGAATATTTCTTTTTATTGAGCAGCTTTGATACACTCTTTTTGTATAATCTGCAAGTGGACATTTGGAGCGTTTTGTGGCCTATGGTGGAAAAAGGAATATCTTCAAATAAAAACTACACAGAAGTAATCTGTGAATCTTCTTTATGAACTGTGCATTCATCTCAGAGAGCAGAACATTTCTTTTGATTGTGCAGCTTTGAAACAGGCTTTTTGTAGAATGCAGTTGGATATTCCTAGAGCTTTGAGGCCTATGGTGAAAAAAGAAATATCTTCAAACAAAAACTACACAGAAGCATACTGTGAAACTTGATTCTGATCTATGGATTCATCTAACAGAGTTGAACCTTTCTTTTGATTGAGCAGTTTTGAAACACTGTTTTTTACAGAATCTGCAAGTGGACAATTGGCAAACATTGAGGACTATTGTAAAAAATGAAATATCTTCCCCTTAAAACTACACAGAATCATTCGATGAAACTTCTTTCTGATCCGTGTTTTCATCTCACAAAGTTGAAGCGTTCTTTTGATTGAACAATTTCAAAACACACTTTTTGTAGAATCTGCGACAGGACATTTGGAGCGTTATCAGGCCTATGGTGAAAAAGGAAATACATTCC
>NW_022097913.1:0-33923 GCF_006542625.1 Nomascus leucogenys
GACATATGTCCACCCATATAACATCATCACAATTAAAATACCATAGGCTGGGTGTGGTGGCTCATGCCTATAATCCTAGCACTTCGGGAGGCCAAGGCAGGGGGATCATGTGAGGCCAGGAGTTCGAGACCAACCTGGCCAACATGGTGAAAATACTACTTAAATACTACTAAAAATAAAAAAATTAGCCAGGCGTGGTGGCAGACACCTGTAATCCCAGCTACTCAGGAGAGTGAGGCAGGAGAATCACTTGAACCCAGGAGGCAGAGGTTGCGGTGAGCCAAGATCGTGCCACTACACTCCAGCCTGGGTGACAGAGTAAAACTGTCTCAAAATATATATATATAGACTGGGCATGGTGACTCACACCTGTAATCCCAGCACTTTGGGAGGCCAAGACAAGCAGATCACTTGAGCCCAGGAGTTTGAGATCAGCCTGGGCAACGTAGCGAGACCCTGTCTACAAAAATAAATCAATAAATTAGCTGGGTGTGTTGGCGTATGTCTGTAGTTTGAGTTACTTGGGAGGCTGAGGGTAGAAGGATCACTTGATCCCAGAAGGTCAAGGCTACAGTGAGCTATGATGTCAGTGCACTCCAGCCTGGGTGCAGTGAGACCCAGTCTCATATATATATATATTTATCACTCCCAGAAAGTTTCTCATTCCCTATTCCATCTTTTATGCTCCTCATTTTCCAGTTTTGAGAGTATTTGTTTAACTTCGGGACACTATCTTGAAAGGAAGTGCTGAGTTAAGCCTGAGAAATTCTCGTGCAAATAGTGTTGCATCCATCTTCAAAATGACGTTTGGAAAAGCTGAAGTGGATAACCTCTGAGGTCCCTTCTAACTCGTTTATAAATCAAACCAAACCAGCTTTATTAGCATTAGATGCACGTTTGATGTTTTTTCGGACTTAGGCATGGATTTACTGTGGTTTTGGGCAGGGGTTAGGTGAAAGAATCAGCAAAGCCCCTTAAATGAGGATGCTCAAAGAAGAAAGTTCCTGAAAGTCAGTCATATTGTTAACAAGAAAATAGGAATTTACATCACTGTTGATTTGTTCTTCACTGCTTTCAACATAGGATCTATCTTATTAAACACAAGTTCCATTAACGTCATTTTAGCTGTAATTAGGCATTATTGTTTGTGGCATCACGTATTTCAGTTGAGTCAACTATGATACAATATTTTTGTTAATTTTTATTACATACTCCCATAGGGAAAAAAATTCCACAGTAAGTCGAACTGGAAAAATGTATTGATAAAGTTGATGTAGTACAGCCAAGCTTATACACTTCTTTGTAGTGGCTTCTCAAATACAAAACAAATTCTTGACTGTGACAGTACCACATTTAGGAATTACCTGATTTTTACCTTTATATACCTGATTTATACAGTTTTTTTGTACCTTGTTTTTTCCTTTTGTGTTATGAATAAAGAGGGTAGCAAAATGATGCTTGTCTGATAGATCCTACCATCATGAGGATTCAGTACAGAAAAGGCCTGAATAAGGGTTCAAGTTAATATAGATCAAAGTTGATTTCAATGAATGTAGTTGTTCCTTATCAGTTCTTCAAGTTAGAAATCTTGATCATAGATTGTGTTAAATGTTAACTGGGCTGTGAAATGAATGATATGCCATGATAAAAGTGGCATCGTTGTAACCAGTGAATACCACATTGGATGGGAGATTAAAGAAATACAGTTATTGGTATTTTAGATCTTGTAAGTATAGAAGTAATTTAAATTAAAAGAATTCTGAAAGTAAATTCAATTACTTCAGGAAAAAATACATTTAACATTTTAATTTCTAAGTTAATTGAAAAGTTTAGCTTGAGTTTTGTGTTTAACTACATGTTATATGTATTTGTAAATTAATTTCTAGTCAAAATAATTATTGACTAGTCCTAATAATTCAGTGTAGTTAAGAAATATAAATTACTCAAGGAAATTGATATATATATTTTTTCATATAACTTGTTTTTTTATCATTCCTTCATGTAATCGCTAATAGCAGAATTGTGACATCATCTAATCTTTAACTGACCTCAGAGTATCTATTTTAATTACACTAGAATACAGTGTTAAAATTTTCAGCTCCAAATTTAATAATTTTTCTTTTTTATTCCTCCTTCCCATAGTAATCAAAGCAAAGAAGCTTTCATTGACTGGGCAAGATATGATGATTCACGTGGTCACTTTTGTGAACTTGATGGTAATGCAATAAACTATTATAATTAAATTATTTTAACTTTAACCCTTTTATAAGACATTTTAATCAATGAAAATATAAACTGAATTATAGCTTCAGTACTGGATTTTGCTATGTAGACCTTGTTATTCATAATGGCATTTATTGAGAGCCTATGTTCCAGGCCCTGTGTTAAGTGCCTTCAATACATTCTTTCTGGTCTTTGCAGCTGCCTTCATAAGTGTGTATTGTTTCATATCTGAGAAAACTGAGTCTGAAAAAGACTAAATAACTTGCCCAAGATCACACAATAGCAAGAGGCTGAGGCAGGATTTGATCCCATATCCGAATCCAAAACCTGTATTCTTTCCATTATGATACACCATCTGCCATGGACCTTCAATTGAAGCCACTTAGTTATAGGTCTGCGAAGATTTTGTAAAAATATTTATACTGGAATTCGCTAGAGGTCTTAACAAACTCATGTAAAGATGCTTTCTAATGCTGGGGAGGACTCTAATTCGACTTCCCCACAGCCCTTTTCCCAAGAGTCCCCTGGAATGGTAAAAAGACTGGACACTCTCCACCAGAGTAACCACCACTTCTCTTAACAGAAGGTAACTGCAGTGACTCAAAATTTTTTATCTGTAGGATAATATTCCCAAAGAATTGTGCTGAGTAGGCATAAATCATTCATTTGGTTTCTCTTCACCTTTTTCCTTGGTATTGTTATATTTTTCATAGTGGAAAAGAATTTGGGGATTAAGTATGCATAGTTGGAAATAGTATTCTTTAGAACTCTTCAAGCATCTAGAGTGATCTGCTTTCTAAAGTTTTAAAAAAGATTCACAGGTAAAATTGTGCTATAAACCCAGCCCATAGTGGAGTAAGTTAGAGTGAGCTTCTACGATAATATGGTGAACTGAGAATAATACTGGGAGATGGAATGTTATCTTGGCTTATATGGTTTCAGTAAGGAAATTGTAAAGGAATCTGAGTGAGGTTATACTAAGGGGTAATTAATGAAGTATCTGTCCTCTCTATGATATAGAGAATTGGTAAAAGTTTTATCAAAGCAAGCCATTGAACCTGTCCTTACTCTCGCATTTGCTCCTTGGTTGCCATTTATATTTGAGTGCTTAACACTCATGGTCATTTATTTCTAAATTGTCCATTTACTTATTCTTTGATTAAAGTATAAAAGTGCTTATTTAATAGGTTTTCAGATTAATAATTTGTGTGAATATATATTACTCTTGTGGTAAATAGGTATTTAATAAAAATACTTAATTGCAGGAAGTACTTGCTATAAATAAATTGATATGTAGATTACCTGCCATCAGTATAAACAGTGTTAACTATTTCTTTTTGAGACAGAGTCCCGCTCTGTCGCCCAGGCTGGAGTGCAGTGGCATGATCTCGGCTCACTGCAAGCTCTGCCTCCGAGGTTCACGCCATTCTCCTGCCTCAGCCTCCTGAGTAGCTGGGACTACAGGCACCCGCCACCATGCCCAGCTAATTTTTTGTATTTTTAGTAGAGACGGGGTTTCACTGTGTTAGCCAGGATGGTCTCGATCTCCTGACCTTGTGATCCACCCGCCTCGGCCTCCCAAAGTCCTGGGATTACAGGCTTGAGCCACTGCGCCCGACTGTGTTAACTATTTTTTAAAATATTAGTTTCTTAAATTGTAAAAAGTAAGAAATATTTTTTAAGAATTTATATGAAATCATCCCCTTAAGATTTTCAAGATTATATTTAAAATCAATTATTTTTATATTATAAAACCATGGTACCTACTAATTGGTTTACCATGACTCTTCTGAGTTGTAATGTTCATATATATTCCAATGGTTTCTATGCAGTTTGTTTTTGTTTTGTTTTGAGATGGAGTCTCACTGTGTTGCCCAGGCTGGAGTGCAATGGCACAATCTTGGCTCACTGCAACCTCTGCCTCCTGGGTTCAAGCAGTTCTCCTGCCTCAGCCTCCCTAGTGGCTGGGATTACACCACCATGCGCAGCTAATTTTTTTCGCCATGTTGGCCAGGCTGGTCTCGAACTCCTGACCTCAGGTGATCCGCCTGCCTTGGCCTCCCACAGTGCTGGGATTACAGGCATCTGCCATCGTGCCTGGCCTATAGTAGTTTTTAAAATTACTGTCAGGGTAGCTTTAGAATCATTGTTTAGTTAATTGCTGTTTCCCAAATTCAGTGGATTAAAACAAAAATATAAAGAATATTCGGCCCAGTTTACTAGGGAATATATCCATATACCCATTTCCTGCTGTTTTGTTGTTGATAATGACTTCATTTGCATGGAAGATGATCCCTATAGATCAAATAGTAGTTTTTAAAATAATTTAGTAATTTAATATCCTTTAAGGTAAACTGCTTTCCCTACCACTCTTTTGTTGTTGTTGTTGTTGTTACTGTCTTTATCATGGCTTGCTTCTTGTTCATGTTTCTCCTCAAATCACTTTATCAGAAAAGCCTGCTCTCATCTCGCTATATCAGATAGGAGCCACTATCACTCCCTGTCCCTTTGCTTTGATGGCTCCCACCCTGCCCAAGCACTAACAGCTGTCTGACAGTATATGGCATATTATTGAGTGTATCGGTCTCTTGTCAGTCTTCCCCAGCTAGATTGTGAGCTATTTGAGGGCAAGGGCTTTGTTTTTGGTTCACTAATGTATCCCTAGTGTCTAGAATGGTGCCTGGATGTGGTAGATGATTAGTAAATACTTGCTGAATGAACTAGTTGGTTCATAAAAAGCCTAAATAGCATGATAGATTTTTAGTTTTATTTTTTCCCTTAAAATATATTCATTAATAAATTTAATGTTTAAAACAGTAGTTTCTAAATCTGGTTGTGTATCAAAATTTCTTGAGAGCTTTATAAACTGTAGCTTCTCCTTGACTGTAAATCATCTTTTAACAGTGAGTTAGTAGCAGTTTGGGGTAGGGTTGGTGATGGAGGGCTTTAAGCTTAATCCTGAGTCTATAATACAGTATTTGTTTATCTGTGACCATAGCAAAGAGCTTGCACACTAAGTTGTCCTGTATGCTACCATTAGTGTTTAAGAGATATATGAGTTAGGAAGTAGGGAGGAAAGTTTAACATCCTAGAAAATGTGGTATGACCTCATAACTCTATTAAATTAGGACAGTGGAAAGGAAATTGAGTTAGAAAAAAATCGTATACTGTAGGCTGGGCATGGTGGCCTGTGCCTGTAATCCCAGCACTTCATGAGGCGGAGGCAGGTGAATCACCTGAAGTTAGGAGTTTGAGAGTGGCTTGGCCAACATGGCGAAACCCTCTACTAATACAAAAACTAGCCAGGCATGGTGGTACATGTCTGTAGTCCCAGCTACGTGGGAGGCTGAGGCAGGAGAATTGCTTGAACCCGGCAGGCAGAGGTTGCAGTGAGCTGAGACCATGCCATTGCACTCCCCGCTGCGCAACAGAGTGAGACTCATCGCAAAAAAAAAAAAAAAAAAAAGTATACTTGAGGAAATAACACTAGTTCAACTTCATGAATTCCAAGAATAAGGAATTATGAAGCTGCTTTGTAGAGGCAGAAAGAAGATAAAACTTTTGTGGGGGAGGTCATAGTAGAGGGCCAAATAATTTAGAGAGAATTATCTGAATGAATGATGCAGCTGTGCAAACTGAGACAAGTTGCAGTTGAGGAACAAATGAAAATCAGTGTCACAGATGGCCCAGGGATAAGGATGGGCACTACCAGCTAGTGTGTTTGTAGAGAACTTGGCCTGTAGATGCTTTCTGCCACACACGTTGCTCACTCTGGATGTCAGTATAGAGCAGAGGTTGGTAAGCTTTTTAAGAAAATGGACTAATGGTAACTATTTTAGGCTTTATAGACTGACTATGGGGTCTCTGTTGCAATTACTCATCTCTACCATTATGGTGTGAAAGCAAGTATGTAAGCAAATGAACATGGCTGTGTTCCATGAAAACTTTATTTACAAAAATAAGCAGCAGGCCAGATTTGGCACACAAGCTGTAGTTTGCAAACTCCTTGTTATAGGTTAACAAAACCCACTCTTTTCATGATTTGAAAAAGTATTACAAGATTTTTTTTTAAAGTATCGATTGAACTAAGGGAATAAACATTAAGAACATTGAAAATGTAACTTTTACTTAAGCAGTTATAAAAATTGATATAATTGAGCTGTGTGTCATGGTGAGCACCTGGAGTCCCAGCTACTTGGGAGGCTGAGGCAGGAGGCTTGCTTGAGCTCAGGAGTTCGAGTCCAGCCTGCACAACAAAGTAAGACCACATTGCTTAAAAAAGAACAGTGAAAAACCTGATATAATTGATTTTCCTCTTGTGATTTTTTAGCTCCCTTAAAGTATATTTTAAATCATCATGGTTTAATATCTGAATCATGGTTTTTCTTCTTTATTGGTTATTTGGTTGGTTTTTCTTGGGAGAAGAGGTTGGTACTAGGCCAATTTGCACATTTGCAGAGGATTCTGTACACATATCCTACATGTACACACACATACACAAATTATTTATAAATATGTACATATATATGCGTCAGAGAACATAAATTAATGTTATATTTAATTGTGAAGCTTGTATATAATTCAATTTTGCAGATGAATTTATTCAAGAGCAGCTTATGAGATTAAAACTATACAACTTAGAGATTAAATACTGAATTTTAAGATTTTTTTTTTCTTTACTAAAAGCCATACTTTTTTTCTTTTTTCTTTTTTTTAAAAAAGCCTGTTGCCCAGGCTGGAGTGTAGTGGTGCCATCATAGTTCACTGCAGCCGCCGACTCCTGGGCTCAAGTGATCCTCCCACTTCAGCCTCCCAACCAACTGGGACTAGAGGCATGTGCCACCATGCCTGTATCAAAAGTCATACTTATACTTCATAATTTGAATTTTTATTTTAAATTAAGATTTTAAAAGTTATTGTTTTTGAGCTCTGAGTCAATCTGTGTTCTTGGACAGTTTTTTCTATCCATCTGTAAATTGTTTTCTTTGCCTTGTTTTTTATAGTGGAGTGTCTTTACAAATTTAGAGCTAGAAATAGAGCCAGTATTCTTATAGTCTGCAAATCATGTTTCCATTGTCTAAGTTATATACAACCCATTTAATATAGTAAATTGTTAGTTATCCTTGTATTCTTCCTACATCATGAAAGTGCCAGGCGGGTGGATCACCTGAGATCAGGAGTTCGAGACCAGCCTGGCTAAGATGGCGTAACCCTGTCTCTACTAAAAATACAAAAAATCATCCGGGCATGATGGTGAGTCCCTGTAATCTCAGCTACTTGGGAGGCTGAGACAGGATAATTGCTTGAACCTGGGAGGTGGAGGTTGCAGGGAGCTGAGATCTCACATTGCACTCCAGCCTGGGCGACAAAGCAAGACTCTGTCTCAAAAACAAAAGTGCTAGGTAATTCTTGGAAGGCATGGATCAAGATGCTGTTTTGCCCTTGTGATCATGGATAATCCCAGTATGTGGTCATTGGCCGTTTACTGACAGGAAAATATACTATCAGGTAATGTATACTAATATATACTGTTTACTGACAGGAAAATATACTATCAGGTAATGAAAGAGAGACATTTAATGACCATATTTGACTCCTGTTTTAAACCAGCTGCCTCTGTACTATTGTTTAAGTTCATGACAACAAAAGGTAGTAAGTATATAAATAAAGGAATATATCTGTGCCGTCATATATAACACTTGAGCATGTATGTATTATGAGCATATTTGTGTGAGGCATGGTCATTATAATTTTTCTTTAGCTATGAAAAGCACGTTTCCCATTTCTATTCAGAATGTGGGCTTCAAGAATTAAGATTTTTTAAATCTTTTGTATTCCTCAGAGATCTCAATTAAAATGTCCAAATAGGGCCGGGCACAGTGGCTTACACCTGTAATCCCAGCACTTTGGGAGGCCAAGGCAGGTGGATCATGAGGTCAGGAGTTTGAGACCAGCCTGGCCAACATAGCGAAACCCCCGTCTCTCCTAAAAATACAAAAATTAGCCAGACATGGTGGTGCGCGCCTCTAGTTCCGGCTACTTGGGAGGCTGAGGCAAGAGAATTGCTTGAACCTGGGAGGCGGAGGTTGTGGTGAGCTGAGATTGTGCCACTGCAGCCTAGGCGACAGAGTGAGACTCTGTCTTAAAAAAAAAAAAAAAAATTCCAAATAATGCAGATCAGGTAAATACTCATTTGGGTTTCTTTTTTTTTTTTTTTTTTTTTTGAGACGGAGTTTCACTCTTGTTGCCCAGCCTGGAGCGCAAAGGCACAATCTCAGCTCACTGCTACCTCTGCCTCCCGGGTTCAAACGATTCTCCTGCCTCAGCCTCCCGAGTAGCTGGGATTACAGGCATGTGCCACCATGCCCGGCTAATTTTGTATTTCTAGTAAAGACAAGGTTTCTCCCTGTTGGTCAGGCTGGTGTTGAACTCCCGACCTCAGGTGATCCTCCCACCTTAGCCTCCCAAAGTGTTGGGATTACGGGCATGAGCCACTGCGCCCGGCCTACCTTCTCCTTTTCTTACCTCTACTCTGAAGTTGTGATTTCTTCAAGGAGTCCTGATTCCTTATAGAAGAATGGTATTGTTAAGCCAAAATCTGCATGTTAGATGTGTAAAAATTGTTTTTAAAATCTCACAGAGGGCTGGGTGCAGTGGCTCACACTTGTAATCTTAGTACTTTGGAAGACCAAGGTGGGAGGATCTCTTGAGCCCAGGAGTCTGAGGCTGTAGTGAGCTATGATTGTGTCACTGCACTCTACCCTGGGTGACAGAGCGACTCAAAAAAAAAAAATCCAGTTAATTCCTTGAAATAATAACCAATATTCAAAAGCCATATAGGAAAAGAATGCAAAGTTGAACAAAATAAAAATCAAAAACTTCTTCAGAGAACAAAAAAGCCACCGTCACCAAAGTCAAAAATGACAAGACGGCGAGAAATTATTTTCAGCTTCTCTTACAGGTAGATATCTCGTTCTTGAATGTAAAAAGGTCATACTAATTTTAAAAGACCACTGCCCAATAGAAGAATGGGCAAAGGAAACAATAAGAAGTTTGCCAAAATAGATATATATGGTTCTTAAACAATTAAAACGATAAAACATCTGAATTAAAAGTACACTGAGATGCATTTTTTCACTAATCAGATTGACAGAGACCAAAAAACTTGATAAAGCACTGATGAGGCTGTGGGGGAAAGGTCTGCACATACATTACAGATAGGAGAGTGCATTGGATTGTAGGTATCAAATGTACACCCACAAAATGGAATAGTATGTATCTATGTAAAAGCATAAAGAAGCTCCTTTTTGATTTAGAAATATATGAATTTATTACCTATTTGAATAAATAAGTTTTTAAAATAGAGAGTTGAATGGCTTTGCTGATGTACTACTGAAGTTGACTAAATTTAAGTAGTACAGCGTAGAGAAAAGACAAAAATTCTCAAGTGTCAATCATTTGGTTTTAAGAGACTTTAGAGACAGACACCTGGATTCATTTGCTAGATCTGGCTATTTACGGTTTGATTTTAAGGTGAGTTATTTAACCTTTTCTTGCCTCAGTTTTCTCTTCTGGGCAATGGAGTAATAGTACATAGTTCATAGCATTGTTGGGAAGATTAAATGAACCATGTAAAATCTTTATAATAGTGCCTGGCACATAGTGAACACTCAGTAAATGTCAGCTGTTTTTACCTAATAGAATTTCTCTAAGAGTGATGAAGAGAAGCCAGTTTCTTGATATATACAGTTAATTACTGAGCATGGTTGAAGAGTGGTGTTTAGAGTAGTAGTGGTTACTAGTGTTTAAAGTATGGAAAAAATAAATTATACATAGACACATATGTACACCTTAAAACTATATTGTGTGAATATATTTGAATTATTTGATTCAGTTAGTATTCCATGAAATATTTATTGAGCACCTATATGTGCCAGGTGCCCCCAGAATTCTATAGTTACCAGATTTGTCATTATAATAGTTTACTGGTCAAGTATAAAAGTAAAGGATTCTAGTTCAAACAATTACAGTAGTTAAAAGTAGCAGAATTCTTAGTGTTTCCCTAAGACAAGCATTGTAACATTGTTATCCTATTTTTAAAAATATAAAGCCTGGGCCGGGCGCGGTGGTTCACGCCTGCAATCCCAGCACTTTGGGAGGCCGAGGTGGGTGGATCACGAGGGCAGGAGTTTAAGACCAGCCTGGCCAAGATGCTGAAACCCGTCTACTGAAAATACAAAAATTAGCCGGGCATGGTGGCACGCGCCTGTAATCCCAGCTACTCAGGAGGCTGAGGCAGGAGAATCACTTGAACCTGGGCAGCAGAGATTGCGGTGAGCGGATATTGCACCACTGCACTCCAGCCTGGGCAACAGAGCAAGACTCCATCTCAAATAAATAAATAAAGCCTGTACATACACTTTATATTTAATGTTGACATTATATATATATTATATATATTTAATGGTACATTTATAAACTTGAAATAATCAGAGGCAGCATCTCCAAGGACTGTGAGAATGCCCCAAGTCAGGGCAAAAGTTTTGGCTAGTTTGGGAAGTGATGAAAGGCCAAAGTGGCTGCAGCGAGCGTGGACCCGGGAAGTCTCCAGGCGCGTTGGTGCGAGTGGGGGAGGGCAGGCAGGGACACCTAAAACCCAGGGTAGGCCACGCAAAGGGTTTCAGCACGTCCTGAAAGGCCCGATCCCCCTGGACCGCTGTGAGGGGGGCAGAGGGAGGTCCCTCGACAGGACGTGGCCTTAGTCGAGGAAGGCGGGAAGCAGGGGCTGGCACCCCCGACGCCCCACCCGACCCCTGTGTCCTAGCAGCAGGGCGGGGCGAGGCGGGTCATGCACCCCTACCAGCCAGCCGCTCCCACCCAGCCCTCGGCTCCGGCAACTCGCGGGGGTCCTCGCCCGGGTCCCCCGCCCCGCCCGGCTGGTGACGTCACGGCGCTCGTCGGCGCCGCCTGCGGCATCAACGGCCGGACCCGCAGGGCGTTCTAGGGGTCCATCGCTCTTGGAGCCGCCGGCGGCGGGCGCGTGCGCGGCCCGATGAAGAAGGTGGTTTCCAACAGCCTCCGTCCAAGTTGATCGGTGGGTGCGCGCCCCCTCGCGGGGCGCCGGTTGCTGTGGACTCAGTGGCGGCCGTTGGAGTGGCGGCCGTTGGCTGGCGGGTACGGCGCAGCCTCGGTGTCTCTGGGCCGGCGGTGCCGGGCAACGCTTCATGGTGCCGGGCAGCACCATGAAGTCTCTAAAGAAGGATTCCCACCTCAGAATAACTCCAACCAGATTATTAGAGGCCGCAGAGAGCGTCAAAGGTTGGCGCTGGCTGCCTTGGGCGCTCGGGAGAACACGACAGGGGAAGCGGTCCCCGGAATGAGTTCAGGACACGGGGCCTGGAGGATGGGGAGGGCACCAGTGATGGAGGAAAGATCACGGGGAAGTGGGGTACTGGGCATAGGACCCTTAGGGATGGGGGGCAAGGCAGGAAGAGCCTACAGCACACTGGGCCTTGGGGATGGGGACATAGGAAGTGGGAGACTGACAGAGGGGCCTCAGGGACCACTGGCTGGGGAGATGGCCTTTCGCAGGCAGGGATAACTCTACTTCTAACCACATCTTAGGGTGGCATGCAGGAGGCAGGATCCCCGGACTGGTTGAAGTGCAGAAGAGCCAGGAAAGAGTTTAAGGGTAGAAGGGCCAGGAACTGGGGTCCTTGGGAAGAGGAAAGAATGAAGTGTTGAAACCAGCCACCTTGATGGGATTATTTGGTAGAGGAGGGTGGGGGAGGGGGGCAGGCGTCACTTAGGATTCCTGCTGGAAAAACCCAGAAGAAAGGCCTTGCTTGGCTAGTTCTCTTTTTGACTGCGTTTTCCTACCACGTGCACTTTCCAGCTGGATGACACTTATCCAGCTCCTTTAGCCTGGAAAGAATCGCTAGATATGACTCCTTCCTGGCCTCTACAGCTTCCTTTTGGTTGCACCTGGGAGAGCCACAGGGCATCTGATAGCGGACTGACTTCCATGGACATGTTCTCATTTGCAACCCATCCCCTTTTGATCTTTTTTGGCTGTTTCCATTTATTTATTTTTAAATTTAATTTTTAGCTCTGTGTGTGTGTGTGTGTGTGTGTGTGTGTGTGTGTGTGTAAACAGGGCTCTCTCTGTGTTGCCCCAGCTAGTGTCAAATTCTTGGCCTCAAGCGATCCTCCTGCCTCGGCCTCACAGACTGCTGGGATTCCAGGCATGGACCACTGCGCCCAGCCTATTTTTGTTTACTGAGAGCTGATTTTGTGTGGTACTGTGGCTCACCAGAAGGGTATTGGTATTAACTGTGTGACCCTGGTCCTTAAGAAACTCAGTCTAATGAACATCTGGAGGAGTAACCAGACAAAGGTAGAAATACAAATGCTGTGATGTAGGTGCCCATCGGGCTTAAGGGGGCTCAGAGCACCTGAGCCAGACCAGGGATGGTTGTAGGGGGACGTCTTCTGAAGAAGGTGACATCTATGGCAGACAAGAAAAAAAAGGAGAGGTTTGCTTCTCTAGGTCTAGGAAGCAGCATGAGTTTATGTAACTGTAAATGTGGGAACCAGAAGAGGCTGCACAGGTTGGTAGGGCAGGGGCCAGACCATGAAAGGGCTTTATGTACTAGGTCAGAAAGCCTGGGTGTGCTCTTGCAGGCCCTGGGGAGACCCAGCCTCAGAGTTGTGAAAGCTCACTGTGAGGAGAGGGGACCCTCAGAAAACTAACAGGAGCTTAGCTGCTTTTCAGTATGGCTTTATGTTTCTTCATGTATAAAAGTCCAACGCTGAGCCGGGCATGGTGGTGCACATCTGCAGTCTCAGCTCTGTTACCTGGGATGGAGTGCCGTGGTACAGTCATAGGTCACTACAGTCTTGAACTTCTGGGCTCAAGCGATCCTCCTGCCTCAGCCTCCCAAGTTGCTAGTATTACAGGTGCGCACCACCATGCCTGGCTAATTTTTTTTTTTTTTTTTTTGTAGAGACAAGTTGCCCAGGCTGGTCTTGAACTCCTGAGCTCAAGCAATCCTCCCACCTTGGCCTCCCAAAGTGCTGGGATTACAGGCATGAGCCACCGTGCCTGGCCCATGACATACTTTTTAATAGTTGAGAGAGAGGGAATATCTGGTCCCCTTTCACAAGGGCAGTCAAGGGCTTTCCTAGCCACTGCCTCCTGCTCACATAGTTTCTGGGAGATCTCATCAGATTTGAACTGCTGTAAACAAATCAAGAAAAGATTTTTCACTGCATATTTATTTTTAATAAGCAGAAAATTTAGTTTGTTAATTAACCCTTGAGTTAAGAACATGCATCAGAGTGAGGAGGGAAAAAAAATGAAGTGTTTAGCATGCAAGATATCTTTTTAAAAATATCTCAGGGGAGCCTCTAATGTTGTAGAGCAGTACTCTTCCCCTGGCCCCCATATAAGGCAGCTAATGACCAAATGTCATCTTGTAACCTTGTGCGATGTTTCTCCAAAGTCTCTGACTCATAAGCAAAAAGGGAAGCACAAAATAGTGACTTAAACCTGTTTCTCGGGACCTGAGAGCCCTTGTGAGTCCCAATACCCTCCATTCTCGCTATGTGCCACCTCCCCATTGCTGTCTTGTTGCTAAGAAACCAAGAACCCTCCCAGCAGTATTAGATTCCCCTCCCCAACCAATTAAAGCTCTGCCCTAGTAGGGACAGCCCCTCCATTGTTCCCCGAGCCCAACCCTAAGGTCAGAATTTCCCAAAGACTTTAATCAACCCTAAAAATGAATACTACTTAGATAAAACAAGAAGCAGATAAAAGAGTCCAGGTTTCTTCTCCCTCCATGGTTCCCCCCTCCGCATCTCGCTTCCTACCCCCACCTAAACACCTTGCTTCCAGCCCTCTAGTCCAACTCCGACAGAGACTGATTACCCCATGCAAGCGGGGTGGTCTCTTTTACCCCTCACTGTCAGCATCAAGGGAGAAATATCAGCTGGGTGGCTCACTAGGAGCCCTATCAGCTTGGGATTCCAGATCAAAGAACCAGAAAGAGCTGGGCCTCTACAGGCTCAGTAGTCAGACATACCTCAGCCCTGTGGAGTCTTCCTGCAGGTCCTAAAATGATCCCTGGGGCTGTTGCTTCCCTGGTCTCCCCAGCTTGCCTCTGCCTCTCCGGTCCATCTGGCTCTCCTCATCTGATGAATCATTCTGAAATGCATCTGTCATCAACTCACTCCCCTGGACCAAAGATCAGATGCCTGAGCCATGCTTTACAAAGCTGTCATGCCCTGGTTTCCCTCTCATCCCCAAGATCACCACCTCCCCACCTCCCCAGCAAGTTTTCTGTGTTATCGTGCCACTCACATGCCATGCTTAGCCCTGCCCCTTGCTTTGCTTGGACTTTGACTTCACCTGGAGCATCTTGGTTTGCTGCTGTACCTGTGCAAAGCTTGCCTCTCCTTCGCGGCCTGCCTCAGCCTGTGGAGCCACCTCTGCAGCTGTTCCTCTGAACCCTTCTTCAGAGCCCTGAACTGTGTAATCCATATGGATCTGTTCCTTTTTTGATTTCTAACCAAACCTATTGCCTGTACTGCAAATGTAGGAACTCCTTTAGTTATGATTGGTGTGTGTTCCTGTCTGTTACATTTTTCAGTACCTCAAGAGAAGGAGCCATATCTTAACACATTTTATACCATCTTTGTAGTTTATAGCACATAGAAGGGGCTTGGTAAGCACTCTCTAGGAGCAATTTAACTTTAAGATATATATATATATCCCTGGGCGCAGTGGCTCATGCCTGTAATCCCAGCATTTTGGGAGGCTGAGGCAGGTGGATCATCTGAGGTCAGGAGTTCAAGACCAGCCTAGCCAACATGGTGAAACCCAGCCTCTACTAAAAATACAGAAAATTAGCCAGGCATGTTGGTGCATGCCTGTAATCCCAGCTAACTTGGGAGGCTGAGGCAGGAGAATCACTTGAACCTGGGAGGCAGAGATTGCAGTGAGCTGAGATCACGCCATTGTACTCTAGCCTGGGCAACAAGAGCGAAACTCCATCTCAAAAAAAAAAAAAAAGCTGGGCATTGTGGCGCATGCCTGTATTCCCAGCTACTCGGGAGGCTGAGGCAGGAGAATCACTTGAGCCCGGGAGGCGGAGGTTGCAGTGAGCTGAGATCGCGCCACTGTACTCCAGCCTTGGGGACAGACTGAGACTCCATCTCAACAACAACAACAAAAAAGATGTATATATCATTTTAATGAATATTTTAATAACTAGAACATACCACTCCCTGACTGTATGCAGTAACAGAGCATTTATTGGACTACATTAAAGATAACTTTCTCAGAATAACCTTAGACCAGAGTTTTACTATTTCAATCTAAACCAAACGTGAAAGATTAGCTTCTCTATCACTGAAGGGATGGGAGCTTTGGCCCCCAAAAATCTTCGGCAGTGTTGAAAGTTTCTATTGACACGTGGTAATTGTGCACCCACAAGTAAAAAACACACATCTGGAGACGTTTAATCACTTGGAAAGATGTCAACCCAGCCAAGGTTATGGATAAAGGAAGCAAATGTCCTAGAAAGTACAGATAATACCAAAATATTTACAAAAACAGACCTTCAACTGATCTCAATTCTCATAGGCTGCCACCCACTTTGGCGAGTTTGTGTAGAAGGGAGAGGGGAGGTAGAAATCAAAGCCCAAGGCTGCATCTCCACACATGGCAGCAGATGAGATTGGAACTCGGGGTTAAGCTGGCAGCCCTGCATGTGTGTTTGTGCGCACAGAGCCATACATTTAACAGACAGATACTTCCAAACCTCTGCTGACCCCATTACAGAAACAGATTGTGGGTGATAGGCTGAATTTATTATTTTTTCTAATAGAAAAACAAAAATTATTTTTAAGGATAGGTTCTCCTGTGTTGCCCAGGCTGGTTTTGAACTCCTGGCCTCAAGCAATCCTCCCATCTCGGCCTCTCAAAGTGTTGGGATTACAAGCGTGAGCCACTGCACCTGGCCAACAGGCTGAATTTAGAAGTATGTTTGGAATGATTTTGGTGTGAGGTTTTTTGGCCACCAACTCTATGGAAATTTCCTTAAAAAAAGTTTGATTTTGTTAACCAAAACACCTGCCTTGATGTTTTCGTGATATTGCCTCTTAAAGATTACAGTGCTGTGAGAAGCAGTGGATAAAACCAAATTTTGTTCTAAACTCCCTAAAGGCCTCAGGACTTAGGTTTTCTTTTGATTGTTTTATGTAGGGCCTTATATCAAACCATTCTGAACCAGAGGGAAAATGACAGGGTTGACCAGCCAGAGAAATGAGATGTGTTTGAACCTGTTAAGCCACCTCTGTGAAAGGAAGGCAGGGAGTGTGTCCTCCTTGGAGAGTGACCTGCGACCCCCTTCTGCCCCGGGTGTTGTCAATGTCATGCTGTGGCTGCCACAACAGACTCTTAAATACATTCATACACTCATCCTCGGTCTTGCAGGTTTTTTTTTTTTTTTTCCTTAGGGACAGGGTCTTGTTCTGTCACCCAGGCTGGAGTGCAGTGGCACAATCTTGGCTCACTGCAGCCTTCACTTCCTGGGCTCAGGCTATCCTTCCCCTCAGCCTCCCAAGTGGTTGGGACTACAGGCATGTACTACCATGCCTGGTTAATTTTTGTATTTTTTTTATAGAGCCCAGACTGGTCTTGAACTCCTGGGCTCAAGCAATCTGCCTGCCTTGGCCTCCCAAGATCTTGCAACTCTTAATCCATTCCTTGGCATGCCATTGCCCATGGGGTAAGCCTTCACACGGCTCACTGAGCTCTTCATGATATGGCTGCTGCTGCTGTCTCTGGACTCTGCCTCTTCCCTCCCACCTCACCACACTCCAGCTATTTAAAAACACATGCTTTGAGTTCCAGGGATGTGCTCCATTCTCTTGCCTCTATGCCTCCTTATGTTATTTTCTTTGGAATGCCTGTTCCCCAGGGCCCTTTCCTTTCTCCAACTTCTTTCTTCAGCTCTGTTTAAATATCCCTTCCTTAGGAAGCCCTCCCTGACCCCCCCCGCCTCCCACACCCACCGACTCTGCGCTGGGTGTTCCCTCCCACCATATTCTTGTAGTTACTATGGCTCAGTCTGTTTCATGG
Source organism: Nomascus leucogenys (assembly GCF_006542625.1). Taxonomy (NCBI): domain Eukaryota; kingdom Metazoa; phylum Chordata; class Mammalia; order Primates; family Hylobatidae; genus Nomascus; species Nomascus leucogenys. Next base: position 17,369 of record NW_022097913.1, read on the forward strand.
TCTTGTTTCCCGCTGGGCATGTGCTCTTTAAAGACAAGCTCTGGCTTATATCCCTAGAACCTATCAAAGTGCCTGGCATGTAGGCAGAATAATATTGAATACACATTTTTCATCTCAACTCTAAACGTTTGGACCTGTATTTGAACTTTCCAGAGCCCCTAACCCTGCCCGTACCTCTCCTAGACTCTCACCTTCATACTTTTAATAAATAAAATATACAACTTAATAGAATTTGGAATTAATTTTTCCTGAGAGCAGTAGACTTGATTAGATGCCCTTTTTTAGTCTCATCAAATCCTAGATTATAAGCTCAAAGCTTTTATCTCTATATATAGTTTCTAATATTAAAACGAATAGCCTCACATTTATACACCTTCCTAGTTTAGGTTTGTTTTCCTAAGCCACTTCAGTATCAGAAGAAATAAAAGACATCCTTTCACAGCATTTGAAAGGAAGTTACTTAATACATAACTTTGAACTAATATTCAAATCATATTAATACAGTTAATTTCTATCATATTAATAGAAATTCATTTTTTGTTTTATATTGCTTTAATATTTCATGAAAGCAATTTCTTCAGTTATACAGTGATGGGGCTTTTCCCTCCCTCTTTACCTGGATGGTGTAACATTGTCTGGCTGATGTCTCCATCTCTAGTCTCTCCATTCCTAAACTATCCTGCACACAGTCATCATATAAACACTCTAGAAGTGGCTTGCAAAGACCAGCACCTCCTGGGAAATTATTGAGGATGCAAATTCTTGGTCCCACTCTAGAACAACTGAATCAATTACTATGAGGGTGGAGTCCAGAACTGAGTTCTAACGTGCCCTCTCAATGATTGTGATGCAGAGCCATCTTACAGCACTGCTGTGATAACACGGTTCCCCATGATGGCTCCTCACCTTGGCATTCAAAGCCCTAGAAGATCTGGCTGCAATTTCCTACTCTCCCTCCTTGTAATCTACAGGTACTCATGGCATTCCTCAAATACTTTCCTGTGTTTTGCCCTTCTCCCATTTCCCTTTTGCAAGTTTAGAATATTGTCCCAAAGATGTCTGTCCGATGCTACACAATGGCCCTTCAAAGTCCTATTCAAATGGGATTGTTCTAGTAACATCTTCCTGGGTCCAAACTGAAGTCATTTTCCCCTCTTCTATGCTTCAGAAACAATTTATCCCTCCTAGTGCCCACATCCATTTCTTCTTCTTAATGTAGTTATTTTTCATCCCATTTTTTCTGAGCATAAACTCCTTGAAAGCATGGACTAGGTCTTGCCCAAGTGCATTGCCCACCATGTTTAAAACTGACACATGGAAATAAAGTAAATTCAAATATTTGTAAAACAAATGAATAAATGGCCGGGCACGGTAGCTCATGCCTGTAATCCCAGCACTTTGGGAGGCTGAGGCGGGTGGATTACAAGGTCAGGATATCGAGACCATCCTGGCTAACAAGGTGAAACCCCGTCTCTACTAAAAATATAATAAATTAGCTGGGCATGGTGGCATGTGCCTGTAGTCCCAGCTACTCGGGAGGCTGAGGCAGGAGAATGGAGTGAACCCGGGAGGCAGAGCTTGCGGTGAGCCGAGATCGCACCACAGCACTCCAGCCTGGGCGACAGAGTGAGACGCCATCTCAAATAAATAAATAAATAAATAAATAAATAAATAAATAGCTGGGGTAGTGAGTAGAAGGAAAATGATTATTTTAAAGCAAATGTCGTTTTATTACTTCATGGCCTCTGTAGTACTTTGGCATCCACGTGAGGGTCTTTTCACTCACTTTCCTTAAGCCTTTCACATTCGAAAGAATCTGTTTGCAAAAGAGCATGACTAATAAGGATTAATGACATACACACCTCTATGGTCAGAGGATAAGAATCAAGCTTTCATAGCAATTGAACATAGTATCTTCTTGTCTCTAAACAGACAGAAATACTATGCAGGTATCCCTTTCTTGGTAACAGGGCTGGGGAAATACTTACTGTGTAATTAGTGAAGAGTTAGGGGCATTTCTGATATGCTTCTTAGTGTAAACATTTCTAGCTCTACCACTTAACCATCATTTTAAACATCTGTTTTAATATAACAATTCCCGAAATGAAATCCTTAATACTAGTCTATTTTCTTGGTAGCTTAATATTCTTGATAATATTATTCCTATAATTCAGCTGATTTCAAATATTTAAATGTTAATTTAATTCTGATTAAATTACTAAAAAATTCTGGATTAATGCTGTTCAAATGAATGTAGGTGGTCTATATTTTCTTCTCCTTTAGGCAACAATCTGAAGTTAACTTTAATTCCTTTCATCCTGCTAAACCAACTTTTTCAAATCTTTTTTTGTGAAGGTCAGACAGTAAATATTTTAAGGCTTTGTGGGCCACATGTGATCTCTCTCGCATATTTCTCTTTCTTTTTTCTTTCACAGTCCTTTAAAAATGCAAAAACCATTCTTAACTTAATAGGCTATTAAAAAATAGACCTTTGGTTAGATTTGATCTACTGGCTGTAGATTGAATAGAAGATGGTATGTAAATCCTTATAAAACAAGGTTCATATGGGTGTCAGTCACTGCTCAGATCTTCTTACCACGTGAAATTTTTTCTGTCTGTATTTTGTCTATGCAATTTAAAAACTGAAAAATGCATAGGACGTAGCTAATGCTACAGATGGGCTGAGACCCTATACAAACTTACAGAATTGCAGAATTTTATTGCTGGAAGAAATCTTAGAGATTATCTAATTTGAACCCCTTATTCGTTTAAAAAATAATATGACTAAAAACTCAAAAATATGATTAACTAACTTACAAATACTGGAGGGATAGCAGGCCTTCAAATGAATCGTTATGTAATTCAGTCAAATAATTTTCACTCAGAATTCTGGAAAATGAAAAAGTTATTTCTAGATTAAAATGCAAACTACAACTATTTGCTACACAGGACTATCTCCTGCATGTGGAGGAAAGCTGGGTCATGGTCATTTCTAGATGGTGGTATCTGCTCTGCTTTCATTCAAACCTTTTCTTACATTTTCTTTTTTGTGTCCATCTCTCTCCACCACCACCACCACACACACAGGCAAGCACAGACACAAACATGCAAGCACACACACACAGGCAAGCACAGACACATATGCAAGCACACACACACACGCAAGCACACACACATATGCAAGCACACACACGCAAGCACACACACATATGCAAGCACACACACACAAGCACACCACTCCATTCTTCCCACCAAACTGTATCTTTAATGACTCCTCTCTAGATCATAATATACCTTTCAGAATCCAACTCCGGGTGGCACCAAGATCAGCAGAACCTCCATTTCCTCCTCTCTTTTCCCAAACCTTATCATGAAAGCCCCATATGGGACCATGTCAGGGCTGCAAGTGAAGCCATTCAACTTTTTTCTCCCATCAAAAAAATGTGAGAACTACAATGTGCATAAAGTGCACATTACATAAATGTTGTTTATATTTAATTTAATTTAATTTAATTTCTGAGACAGGGTCTCATTCTGTTACCCACACTGGCCTCAGACTCCTGGCTCCAGTGATCCTCCTGTCTCTGCCTCCCAAAGTCTTGGGATTGCAGACATGAGCCACCTCACCTGGCCAAATATTCAGTTTAATAATTGTAAAACAGATACCCATGTAAACATTGTTACAAAAGATTATTGCTAGCATCCCAGAAGCCCCAGTGTGCCCCTTTCCAATCATATTCCTCTCTCTAACCCTAATAAGTAACCACTACCCTGACTTTTGTAATGATTTTCTTGCTTTTAAAATGTAGTCCTGGCCTGGCGTGGTGGCTCATGCCTGTAATCCCAGCATTCTGGAAAGCCAAGGCACATGAATCACCTGAGGTCATGAGCTCGAGACCAGCCTGTCCAACATGGCGAAACTCTGTCTCTACTAAAAAAATATAAAAAGTAGCTGGGCATAGTAGCGGGCACCTGTAATTCCAGCTACCTAGGAGACTGAGGCAGGAGAATCCCTTGAACCCGGGAAGTGGAACTTGCAGTGAGCCAAGATCGCACCATTGAACTCCAGCCTGGGCAACAAGAACAAAATTCCGTCTCAAAAAATAAATAAAGCAATTCTCCTGCCTCAGCTTCCCAAGTAGATGGGATTATAGGCACCCACCACCATGTCTGGCTAATTTTTGTATTTTCAGTACAGATGGGGTTTCGCCATATTGGCCAGGCTGGTGTGAAACTCCTGACCTCAGGTGATCCGCCTGCCTCGACCTCCCGAGGTGCTGGGATTACAGGTGTGAGCCACTATACCTAGCATGTGTTTTATTTTTAATTTAGAACTCATGTATGTCTTGTCTATGTAAGCCAAACTAATGATGTGACACAAACTGTTGTGAAAAATGTTACTTTGAATGTAAGCATTTTTTCCAAAATCATTTATGTGTCTAAACTAATTCCTTCTATAAATCAAGAAGAAAACGATAAAACAATTCAAAAGGAAAATGAACAAAGGACAGAAAACTCAGAGAAGAAACACAAATGTTCAATAAACATATAAAGATATTTAATTAAATTCATGAGTGATCAGAAAAATTCAAATTTGGATGGAATCCCTTTTATTCATCCATAACTTCAACAAAAAGTTGGCGAATACCCAGCAGTGAAAAGGTGTGGGGAAATGAATGCTGTCATATTCTGCTGACAATAGAGTCAGTTGGCACAACATTTTTGAGGACAATTAACATTTTATATCTACATAGTCTTCACCCCAACTCTTCCATTTCTAGATACCTATGCTACAGGAATACTTGCCCACTAAACATAATCTAAACATTCATCAATGGGGAAATTATTAAATAAACTAAGATGCATCCATACTATGGATTATGCAGGAGTTTAAATGAATGGGGTGACCCTCTAAGTCCTAGAAAGGAAAGAAATTATGAAGTGAAAGAATATCATATGATATAAGTGATACCATGAAGTGAAAGAATCAAGTTGCAAGATGTTACCCTTTATGTAAAAAAAAAAGATTTTAAAAACCACACAACAAGTCTATTTTGCTTTATGTAAATATATATGTAGGTAAACGGGGAAAAGTCTGGAAGCATGTTTACTAAACACAGAGTAGCATTACCTCAGGGATGAGGGAGTAGGGCACAAGGAGGGTTTTTGTTACACCTGTTATTGCATTTTTATACATTAAAAATAGAATCATGGGCTGGGTGTGGTGGCTCATGCCTATAATATGAGCACTTTAGGAGGCCAAGGTGGGAGGATCACTTGAGCCCAGGAGCTCAAGACCAGCCTAAGCAGCATAGGAAGACCCTGTCTCTACAAAAAATACAAAATTAGGTGGGCGTGGTGGCATGCACCTCTGGTCCCAGCTACTTGGGAGGCTGAGGTGGGAGGATCACTTGTGCCTGGGAGGTGAAGGCTGCAGTGAGATGTGATTGTGCCACTGCACTCCAGCCCAGGGCACAAAGTAAGACCCTGTCTCTGAAAAAAAAAAAAAAAGAGGAAAAAAAAGAATATAACCATGTATTATTTGTATGATACAAAATTTAAATTGCCTCTTATTTTAGAGAGAGCCTATCAAATTCAATTTTAAAATAACCATAGGATTGCAATCCACAGAGGTTGATTTGGGGTATGGAGGGGAAATATCTTTTCTCAGAGGTATGGACCTCAAAATTCTGGACCAAGAAGGATCTTACAATGCAGTTAGTTTTTTGTCATATTTGGAGAGAATATACTCACAGTTTCTCGGTCCAATTGCATGCTTTCCATACATTTCCATCAACGTATGAAATATGGTTTCCTTGGAAATTTCTGTGAAGAAAGACAGTTTATATCCTTGAATAGGCAGGAAAAGAATGAACAGAATAAATAAAAGAATCATAGTAACCTTGTCGGGGATATTCAGAAACAGAAAATAACACCTGCTTTCTCATTTCCAGAGCTATCAGCTTCCCAGTTTGCACAATTCATCAAGAAATAATGCGGGGCCACTGGCACAAATGATGAGGTAAATGGGGAAAAGTCTGGAAGCATGTATACTAAACACAGAGTAGCATTACCTCAGGGATGAAGGAAGCTTAACTTCCTTTCCATCCCATCTCTTGGACAGACGATGCCAGTTAATTACTTTGAATGTAAGTATTTTATCCAAAAGCACTTACGTGTCTAAACAAACTCCTACAAATCAACACAAAAATGGTAAATAATTCAACAGAAAAATGGGCATAAGCTTATCTTTATCGATAAATAAGTAGAAAGAAACCCTATGCCAGGTAACACCAAAGCTTTGCCTTCTGTTGAAACATCCTAGGCTTTTTCTTTCCACTCTTATTACAACTGATCTGATTTAGCCCCTTCACACTTTACTCCTACATTTTGCTAGACCTTTCTATTTTGTCTCCCTGAAATAAGCTTTTCCTTTTGGGCACTCTACATACGGATTCTAAAATAATCCTTTGCATGTCTATACTTGAACATACAGCAAAAAAACAAAATAAAATAATCTTCCTGTTTTCATCATTTAATCTCTCTTGCTTGGAAACTTTCAATGGCTTTCCATACCTCATTGTGTACTCTTTAAGACCCAAGTAAACTTTTAGCTTATCCATGTAGCTTCCCCTGATCTCCACACCTCAAGGACCACAGATTCTGGTAAATTCTAGCACTGATGGTATGCATTATCTTTTAGTAATTAATTCTATATACCTCCCTTTTTATGCCTATTCTCTTTCTTCCCTCCTATCATTTTCATGTTCTGCAGACAATAGCATACTTGGTCCTGGGTTTGACACAAAATGAGTGCTACATATAAAAAGCCAGGGACAAAGATGAGTTCTGGACATAACTAAAGGACTGAGTAATCATGTTAACAGCCAGCATTCCTACATATGCTAGGCACTGATGAAGTGTTTCATATATTCCCTCACCTAAATTTCACAACAATCCTATGAAGTGGTAACTAGCATAATCCCCAGTTTAAAGGTGAGGAAATTGAGTCACAGAGCAGAATAACTTGCTCTGGATCACCAAGCTAATAAACAGACCTGGGTTCAAACCCAGGCAGCCTGGCTCCAGAATCAACTCTTAACCACTTAGAGCATCATCACTGAGATCGGGAGAGTGACAGGCTGCTATAAAGAGGGTGAAGCGGGCCAGGCGCGGTGGCTCACGCCTGTAATCCCAGCACTTTGGGAGGCTAAGGTGGGTGGATCACCTGAGGTCAGGAGTTCAAGACCAGCCTGACCAACATGGAGAAACCCCGTCTCTACTAAAAACACAAAAAATTAGCCAGGTGTGGTGGCGCATGCCTGTAATCCCAGCAACTCAGGAGGCTGAGGCAGGAGAATCACTTGAACCCAGGAGATGGAGGTTGCGGTGAGCCAAGATCATGCCATTGCACTCCAGCCTGTGCAACAAGAGTGAAACTCTGTCTCAAAAAAAAAAAAAAAAAAAGTGAAGCGAAAATAGGAGCAGAGCAGCGGTTAAGCAATGATGTGATGGGGCTAAATAAGAATGGATAAGAAAATGAGTAAGAGTAAAAGACTGGGGTTAAAGTAAAAGACTGGAGAATGGGTCTAACATTAAAGGAGAATGAGAAGGGAGAGTTGACAAGCAAAGGTAAAAGCAGAAAGTCAGTTGTCAGTACGGCTTGGGGAGATAAAGAAGGCCCAGGAAGGCCTACAGGAAAAGGCTGCCATGGCAGGCAAGACACAGAGGATGATTGAGGAAAGGTGATTCTTACAAGGTGGTGAAGATGCCATTGTAGGTGTTGGGCTCTGGCACAGGCACTTGGTGGAGCCTCTGCTTTGGGCTGAGATCAACACTGACAGAGTCTCATCTCGCAGGTACAGAGCTCACATATGTTGGTGCTTGTGGAGGCCTTCTGTTCCTCTGGTGCAGTTTCAGACTGCACCAATGAATCCTGCAAAGATTCTAACTTTGTAGGTGGACCTGTGACCTCAGTCAGGCTTCGATGCAGAGTCTGAACCTGGTCTGGATGAGGAGCTTAGTCTTCTCCAGGACTGTGGAATGTCCAATCTCTGTAGTGGGTTCTGGAGTTATGGCAAGTCCCGGGTCTGGAGGCTGAGCTGAGGTTTCCTCGTGGTTGGAGATGGTTTAACCTCTGTAGTAGGCTCTGTAGTTATGCTAAGCTCCAGGTCCAGAGGTTGAACTGTGGCTTCAGTCAGGTGTGAATGCTGAGTCTGAATCTGGTCTGGATGTGGAAGTTTCACCTTAAGGTGCTTTGGAGGTGGAAGTATCACCTTAAGGTGCTTAGTCCTCTTCAGGGGTGTAGAATGTTCAACCTCCGTAGTGGGTTCTGGAGTGATGGTAAGTCCCAGGTCCAAAGGTTGAACTGTAATGCTGGCTGACATTGGATGCTGAGCTTGATCCTGACCTGGTGTTGGAATTGTTACCTCTTGATATACTACAAGTTGGGGTACAACTTTCTTAGGAGGCTGAGTTGGGGTCTCCTGCATGGTTGGAGAAAGTTCAACCTCTGTCGTGGATTCTGGAATGATGGTAAGTCCCAGGTCCAAAGGTTGAACAGTGACACTGGGCAATGTTGAATGCTGAGCTGGATCCTGGCCTGGTGTTGGGACTGTCACCTCATAATGAGCTGGAGGTTGAGCAGCAAATTCCTTAGGTGGCTCTGGAAGCTGAACTGGGACCATTTGCTGCCTTGAAGTTTCTACCTCCTTAGGGGACTCTGGAGCCTGAACTGTGGCCTCCTGCTGGGTCAGAGAAGGTTCTGCCTCCAAAGGGGGCTCTGGAATCTGAGCTGGAACCTCCTGCTGAGTTACATATGGTTCTACCTCCTGAGGGAACTCTGGAGGCAAAGATGGGGCCATCTGCTGGGTCAGAGAGGGTTCTATCACCATAGCAGGGTCTGAAGACTGAGCAGGGACCGCCTGCTGGACTGGAGAGGACTCTACCTCTTTAGGTGGCTTTAAAAGCCAAGTTGGGGCCTGCTGTAGGACTGGAGATGGTTTGACCTTCTCAGGTGCCTCTGATGGCTGAGCTGGTATCTCCCACTGTGGTGGAGGACTGACCTCTTCAGTGGACTTCCAAGGATGACCCGAGGCTTCCTGCTGGGTTGCAGATGGTTCAGCCTCCTTAGGGGGCTCTAGTGGCTCAGCTGGGAACCCTTGCTGGACTGGAGAAGGTTCTGCCTCCTTAGGGGGATCTAGAGTCTGAGCTGTGACCTCTTGGTGGACTGGAGATTCAATCTTTTCAGGAGAATGCAGAGGCGGGGTAGGGAGATCAGGCTGGGCTAGAGAAAAGTCAGCCTGTTCAGTGGGAATAGGAGGGTTGTCCTGTTGGATTGGAGAAGGTTCTTCCCCCATAGTGACTACTGTAGGTTTGGTAAGCTCCCTATCTAGATCTAGATATGACACATCTAGAGGTGAACCTATTGCTTCATCATTCAGTGAACTTCCAAAGTCTGAGGAGAGCTGAGTTGGAGGCTGAGTTGTAGTCTCTTTATGGACTGGAGGAAGTTCATAATTTTCAGGTCTACTTAGCTGCTGAATTATAATGTCTTGCTGGTCTTTCATATGTTGAAACTGCTCAGGGGACATTAAGGGCTGAGCTGGGGCCTCCTGCTGGGTTAGAGAAGACTCACCCTCCTCAGCAGTCTGTGGATGCTCAGCTGCAGCCTCCTGCTGAGAGAGGTTCTCATTATTAATAGGTTCCAGAGAGTGCACTGAAGTCTCCGATTGAATTGCTAAAGATCCAACTCTTCTGATCACTCTGGAGGCAGAGTTGGGCCCCTGTGCTGGATGGCGGGAGGTTCTACATTACCTGGACCTGAGAGCTGAGCTGTAGCCTCCTGGTGGACTGGAGAAGTTTCCACCTCTGCACTAGGCTCTGTTGCTATGGTGAGCTGCATGTCTGGAGGCTTAACAGAGACATTGGGAAAATCTGAATGCTGAGTCTGACGGTGACATGGAGGTGAAACTGGGACTTCACGATCTTCTGGAGGCTGACCTGGGGCATCCTGCTGGGCTGGAGAAGATTCAGCCTCCCCAGAAGACTCAGAAGGCTGAGCTGGCTGCTCCTGCTCACTGGGAGAAAGTTCAGGCTCCATGGGAGGACCTAGTGGCTCAGTTGGGGCCTCCTGTTGGGTTGCATAAGGTTCCACCTCCTCTGGAGGCTGAATTGGGCCTACTTCTGGGCTTGTGAAGATTCTGTCACATTTTTGGGCTCTGAAGTCATGGTGACCTCCACATCTGAAGGTTTAACTGTAATTTAGGGCATGTTATAATGAGCTATGATACCTTTAGTTATGTCACCTTTATTAGGCTCTGATAGGTCCAGATCTGCTCCATGTTACCAGGGCAATCTTATAATCCCACCCAAGCACCCCTCCCCTCCCCTTAGTGAGGAAGGATTTGGGCTGCAGGCCGGGGTGGTCCCAGGACTCCAGTGGCCTGCTGTGGTGTGGTGGGGTGGGGTCGGGTGGGGGCGCGGCAGAGCTTCCCAAGGAAGTCACAGGACCTCGCCTTGGGATCTTCAGAAGTGCTAGTTCACTTCTGGCAGCCTGAATTCTTCCTCCTCCAAGGTGAAATCCAAGAATACTCTTCCTTCCAGGGAGACAAACTGACCTTCAAAATGGGCACCAGTTAGGGTGGCAGGCAGGACGCACATTACAGTCATTTATTCCAAAATGTTGCCGTTTTCGCTAAACTGTTGCATGTTTGATAATTAATTCACCACCCTGTTAGGTAGGGGCTACCAGGGAATAAGCGAGGACTTCAAATTTTCTGTAGGAAGGGTGTTGGGGGTGGGCAACTCAGTCTGGGAAAGGTTTTAATCCGAGTGAAGAGCCCTTTTTTTTTTTTTTGGATCAAAGATTTTTATTGATTCTTCTGCCAAACACAACTGATTTCCATCTACAATTACTTTTTAAGGTAAGAGTCAACTGAACAAAGAGCTGGGGCTTTGGGATCTGGAATGTGATTACACACTGAGAAATGCAGGACCTCAGGGTGGGGTCTAGTCAGGCTGGCGCAGCAGGACACGAACCTGCCTCAGTGGGCCTTCTCCAAGAACGCTCTGCAGCACCTGACACACTGCTGGTACACCGTCTCAAAGTCAGAGTCATTCCCATAATAGGGATCTTCAATAATAAGTTGTTTTGTGGATCATAGCTCCCAAGTAGTTCAATTTTAGTTTTGCAGGTTTTAACTTGATTACTTTTTCTATTCAAATCTCTCAGATTGCTTTCATCCATACATAGTATATAATCAAATGTGGCAAAATCTTCTTTGGTAATCTGCCAGGCAACGTGGCTCATAGGAATGCTGTGCCTCTTCATGCAGCTCTGCCCTCGGTAGTCAGGGGGGTTCCCTATCTCATACCCGGAAGTCGCCACGCTGTCTACCCTCTAATTCTCTGAGATGTTTTGATTGGTTACAAGTTTTCTGAAAACTGCTTCTGCAATGGGTGATCGACAAATGTTACCCAGACACACAAACAGCACGGATTTCGTAGCCTGTTCCACCATCTTCCTGCGCACAGAGGCGATGAAGAGCCCTTTGCACTAGCCTGGGAGGAGACTGAACTGTCATCCTGCCTTAACACAGCCATTACCCTAGAAGTTACAGCGCCACTCTTCAGAGATCTACCCTGTGTGCACACATGGAGAAGAGGCTTAGGTTGTTAAAGTCAGCATGTTAAATAATTTCCTGAAATGCGACTATAACTAGAACCCAGCTGACTTCCCCCACAGCCATTCTTACCTATTTTATTACTGTCTGGCACAATTATCAGCATGTAAACTCCAAGAAGGTCCTTCGTCTTAACGCAGTGCCTAGCACAGGCATAGGGTGCATCGTGATGGTATTAAAATTGAAGGGGGGCTGTGCACAGTGGCTCACAATGATTCTTTAACAGCTGAAAACATACGCTTTTAAACAGGCAGATAAAGACACATGAGTGCTCTCTCAGGTCAAGGATAATGTACCTACTGTACAGATATAAAAATGACAGAACTTGGCCAGGCGCAGTGGCTCAAGCCTGTAGTCCCAGTACTTTGGGACGCTAAGGTAGGTAGATTGCTTGAGCTCAGGAGTTTGAGACCAGCGTGGGTGACAGCAAAATCCCATCTCTACCAAAAAATACAAAAATTAACAGGGCTGGTGGCATGAGCCTGTAGTCCCATCTATATGGAGGGCTAAGGTGGGAGGATCGCTTGAGCCTGGGAGGCGGTGGTTTCAGTGAGCTGAGATGGCACCACTGCACTCCAGCCAGGGTGACAGAGAGAGACCCTGTCTCAAAAAGTAAAATAAAAATGATAGAACACTGCAACTTGGGCCTTAAACTCAGCAGAAAGTTAACTCTATTTGCAAATGTTTTTTCTTCTTAAAAAACTGGCCGGGGGCGATGGCTCATGCCTGTAATCCCACCACTTTGGGAGGCCGAGATGGGTGGATCTCCTGAGGTCAGTAGTTTGAGACAAGCCTGGCCAACATGATGAAACCCTGTCTCTACTAAAAATACAAAAATTAGCCAGGCATGGTGGTGCGTGCCTGTAATCTCAGCTACTCAGGAGGCTGCGGCAGGAGAATTGCTTGAAACCGGGAGGCGGAGGTTGTGCTGAGCTGAGATCATGCCACTGCACTGCAGCCTTGGTGCGGTGGCTCACACCTGTAACTCCCAGCACTTTGAGAGGCCCAGGCGAGTGGATCACGACGTCAGGAGATCGAGACCATCCTGGCTAACACAGTGAAACCCCATCTCTACTAAAAATACAAAAAAATTAGTCTGGGCATGGTGGGTCATGCCTGTAATCTCAGCACTTTGGGAGGCCGAGGCAGGCAGATCATGAGGTCAGCAGATCGAGACTATCCTGGCTAACACGGTGAAACCCCGTTTCTAATAAAAATAACAACAAAAAAAAATTAGCCGGGCATGGTGGCCGACCTGTAGTCCCAGCTACTCAGGAGGCTGAGGCAGGAGATTGGTGTGAACCCAGGAGGTGGAGCTTGCAGTGAGCTGAGATCCCACCACTGCACTCCAGCCTGGGCGAGACAGTGAGACTCCATCTCAAAAAACAAAACAAACAAAACAAAAAACAGAAAACTTATATGTGAGTTATAAAAAAACATAGTTCCTGGGCTGGGCGTGGTGGCTCATGCCTGTAATCCCAGCACTTTGGGAGGCCGAGGCGGGTGGATCATGAGGTCAGGAGATCGAGACCATCCTGGCTAACAAGGTGAAACCCCGTCTCTACTAAAAAAAAAAAAAAAATTAGCTGGTCGTGGTGGTGGGCGCCTGTAATCCCAGCTACTCAGGAGGCTGAGGCAAGAGAACGGCATGAACCAGGGAGACAGAGCTTGCAGTGAGCCGAGATTATGCCACTGCACTCCAGTCTGGGCAACAGAGTGAGACTCCGTCTCAAAAAACAAAACAAAACAAAACTTAGTTCCAAAGCTCTTTATAGTTGTGATTCCAAAATCTTAAAAGCTAATGTGAAAACCAATAGTTTTCTTGTAAGTTTCTGGCAAATTTGTTTAGTGGAAAAACTTGCCCTAAGTTACCATGAGGACCCCACTTCAAGATCTTATATATGATATCTATACTATGTACCATATCATGCTTCTATAAAATTTTTTTTTCAATTCAAATTCCTAGGCACACTTGGCACAAAGGTTCTGGATAAAGAATTTTTACTATTACTTCAACACAAAACTTTACACTTAATATAGGAGAACCCTAATTTACCATGATTCATAACCTACCTAATAAGCCAAATAATATTTCCAAAAGACTAATCACATAGGGGCCAGGAGAGGTGGCTCTCACCTGTAATCCCAGCACTCTGAGAGGCTGAGGCGGGCAGATCATGAGGTCAGAAGATGGAGATCATCCTGGCTAACATGGTGAAACCTCGTCTCTACTGTTTAAATTTACTGCCTTTTATTTTTTTTGAGACAGAGTATTGCTCTGTTGCCCAGGCTGGAGTGCAGTGGCGCAATCTTGGCTGCAACCTCCGCCTCCCAGGTTCATGCCATTCTCGTGCCTCAGCCTCCCAAGTAGCTGGGACTACAGGTGCCCGCCACCACGCCTGGCTAAATTTTTTTTGTATTTTTAGTAGGGATGGGGTTTCACCGTGTTAGCCAGGATGGCCTCCATCTCCTGACCTTGTGATCCGCCCGCCTCGGTCTCCCAAATGCTGGGATTACAGGTGTGAGCCACGGTATCCGGCCAACCCTGTCTCTACTAAAACTACAAAAATTAGCCTGCAGTCACAGCTACTCGGGAGGCTGAGGCAGGAGAATCGTGTGAACCCACGAGGTAGAGGTTGCACTGAGCTGAAATCGTGCTACTGCACTCCTGCCTGGGAACAGAGCAAGACTCCGTCTCAAAAAAAAAAAAAAAAAAGAATCACATAAAGCAAAACACAAATGAATTAATCTAAGCACAAGACCTAATTCTGCAAACCATTATTTTGATTGCAATGTTTTCTTACCAATAGTTTGAGTAGGTTTAAACTGAACCAGGCTTGTTTTCCTGATGGAGACTCTGAATTTCTAATGGCAAGAGGTTTGGCAGTGGGAGCTGTAGATTTATCATTGGTCTCTCCTGTCCAACGAAGAGTGAACTGCAACGTAGGTCCCTGAGAAAATGTTTTGAATGGAGGCAGGCTCTAAAAACTAAAAAATATGCAAAAACTGGAGACTCAGATAATGAATTCAAATAAATTGTAGAAATTAAAAAAAAATTCATTATAAGTCAATGTGGATTTGCCTTAATAGATTTGTCTTGAAAATCCAAAAGCTGACTGAGATGGCTAGGCAAACAAAAGTATGGAAGAGACGCTGTAGAACTTGAATTGGAGAGCACAGGCTGTCTAAAAGAGGCAACCACTGATCACCAACAGGTGAATTGTTGCCATGTAAAACATTGGTCCAACACAGACAGATTTTCAGATTTTTCCAAATACGTCAGAAATCAAAGTTCTCACGGGAAAATTTCCCATTTAGGTTGTTGCTAACCAGTTCAAAATGTCTTTTTTTTTTGAGATGGAGTTTCACTCTTGTCGCCCAGGCTGGTGTGCAACTGTTGTGGTCTCAGCTCACTGCAACCTCCCCCTCCCAGGTTCAAGTGATTCTCCTGTCTCAGCATTGATCGGGTAGGAGGCACCCGGGGCACTAGGCTCTAGCGGAAAGGTGACCCACTCCCAGCTCCGGGGGCAGACAGCTCCCCTCCACATCTTGTTCTCATTCTGCGCCCCTGACATCAGCCGCCGCCGGAATCTCCTTGTTGTGCCTCCAACCCGCGAGGTGGGGGGCGAGGTGGCCAGGACCTGGTCCCCGCCCCCAACATCTCCCTCTGGGTCAGTAAAAATCTCAGCCTCAAGGACCAGGTGGGGGGAATCAGACCCTAGAATCCGCCCCAAACTTTGGGGCGGGGGGAAGGAGGGAAGCCCAGGAGATTGCGGTCCCCCTCCTCTGTCCCCGCAGCTTCCTCCCCACCGCCCCCTCCCCCCCCCACCACCACCAAACTCGGAAACCAAACCCAGCTCGCTAACCGGCGCGGGCAGAGTACAGCAGCTCCCAGGCTCCCGAAGCTTCCCACATCTGGAGGATGACGACCCTCCCCTGCCCACATCTGGAGGGCGTCCAGCTGCGAGCCAGCGGGGCACAGCTCTCTTCTCCTGGCCTGGATCCCACCCCCCACCCAGGAGGACTGAGGTGTGTGTACGCAGGTGGGGGTTAAGCCCGGGTTACCGACGAGACCTGCTCGCGTCTCTGCTCCCACTCTGGTGCCCCCCTTCCCTCCCTGGCAGCCCCCCTCTCATCCGCCCACCCTCCGGGCTCACTTCTCCGACTCACCTGGCGGTGGGTCCTCTTCCCCCCCGACCCTCGGCAGTGAGGCCCGTCCCCCTTCCGACCCGCGCCTGGCCGTCGTGCCCCGAAAGATATGGGTTACAGACCGTGCGGAGACACCAGCTCCGCGGGCGGCTGTCCTGGCTCAAGTAGAAGAAACCACCGGGGCCAGCACCGGGTACGGCAGCCCCTCCCGCCTCGGAGTCCGCGCTGCCCGGGTCCTTTTCTGCTGACCCGGCCCCGACAGGTCGTTGAGCCGCATGAAGCTCCGGGGCTGTCCCGACTCCTCGGCGCCGCTCCAACCTCTCCTCGTCCATCCTCTAGCCAGCCGGGCCCCGGGCGGTCCGGAGAGGGGCAAGCGGCGCCCCTCCGAGGAGGTGTCCTCACGGGGGCCCCGGCGGGGGGACATCTGGGGGGCTCTAGGGCGCAAGCTGAGCCCCCAGGAGGGCCAGTTCAGCCCAGCTCCTCCTGCCCGCAGGGGCATGCTGCCCGCGGGGCGCCGGGGCGCAGGGAAACCCCGCCCGGCGCGAGTCCCGCTTCCCCTGCGCCCCTGGGGCTCCCCGGGCCAGCCGGCCGGCTCCCCCTCACTTTGTTCCGGCTTCTTCGCTTCGCGCCCAGGCTCCGGTTGCCGGATTCGGCGCTACCTTCGGCGAAGCCGCCCCGAGAGGGCGAGCGAAAAGGGGGGCAGCGGCAGAGGGCGGGGGTCC
>NW_022097914.1:0-40597 GCF_006542625.1 Nomascus leucogenys
CTGGGGCTGGGGCTGGAGACCGGAGCTGTTCCTATTCGCCATCTTGGCTCCCCCCTTGGTTCAGTATTAAGAGATTTTTTTCCAGGAATTTATCCATTTTCTCTAGGTTTTCTAGTTTGTGCATGCTCATAGTATGCTCATTGTATTCTTTGATGATCTTTTTTATTTCTGTGGTATCAGTAGTAACTTCTTTTTCATTTCTGTTTGTGTTTATTTGAATCTTCTATTTTTTGTTGGTCTTTCTAGCTAGTGGTCTATCAGTTTTGTTTATCTTTTCAAAAAATCAACTTCTTGTTTTATGGATGCTTTATATTGTTTTTGGTCTCAATTTCACTTAGTCCTGTTCTGTTATTTATTTTCTTCTGCTACCTTTGGTTTTTCTTGTTTTGCTGTTTTCTTGAGGTGCAATGTTAGGTTGTTAATTTGTGATCTTTCTTTTTGACATAGGCCTTTAATGCCATGAACTTCCCTCTGAGTATCACTTCTGCTGTATCCCAGAGGTTTTGGTATGTTTTGTCTCTATTTTCATTTGTTTCAAAAATTTTTTTACTTTCCACTTTTTTTTTTTTCTTTGAGATGGAGTCTCACTCTGTTGCCCAGGCTAGAGTGCAGTGGCATGATCTTGGCTCACTGCAACTGCTGCCGCCCAAGTTCAAGAGATTCTCCTGCCTCAGCCTCCCAAGTAGCTGGGATTATAGGTGCCTGCCACTGTGCCTGGCTAATTTTGGTATTTTTAGTAGAGATGGGGTTTCCATCTTGGCCAGGCTGGTTTTGAACTCCTGACCTCGTGATCCACCTGCCTTGGCCTTCCAAAATGCTGGGATTACAGGTGTGAGCCACTGCGCCTGGCCTACTTTCCACTTTAATTTTGTTATCAACCTAAATATCATTCAGAATCAGGTTGTTTGATTTCCATGTATTTGTATAGTTTTGAGAGTTCCTCTGGGTATTATTCTAGTGTTATTACACTGTTGTCCCAGAAGATATTTGATATGATTTTGATTCTTTAAAATGTATTGAGTTATTTTGTGGCCTAACATATGTTCTATTTTGGAGAATGGCCCGTGCATTGATGAAAAGAATATATATTCTGCAATTGCTGGGCAGAATGTTCTATAAATGTCTGTTAGGTTCATTTGGTCTAGAGTCTGATTTAAGTCCAGAATTTCTTTTTTGATTTTCTGCCTCAATGGTATGTCTAATGTGGTCAGTGTCTAGTTCCCAACTATTATTGTGTTGCTGTCTATCTATTTCCTTAGGTCTAGTAGTATTTACTTTATGAATTTGGGTGCTGTGGTGTTGGGTGCATATGTATTTAGGATTGCTAGATCTTTTTGTTAAATTGATCTCTTTATTATTATATAAAGACCTTTTTTTGGATGAGTTCATGTCCTTTGTAGGGACATGGATGAAGTGGATGAAGCTGGAAACTATCATTCTGAGCAAACTATCACAAGGACAGAAAACCAAACACTGTGTGTTCTTACTCATAGGTGGGAATTGAACAATGAGAACACTTGGACACAGGGCAGGGAACATCATACACCGGGCCTGTTGTGGGGTGGGGGGAGGGGGGAGGGATAGCATTGGGAGATATACCTAATGTAAATGACGGGTTAATGGGTGCAGCAAACCAACAAGGCACATGTATACATATATAACAAACCTGCATGTTGTGCACATGTACCCTAGAACTTAAAGTATAATTAAAAAATATATATCTATAAAGACTTTTTTTTTTTTACTATTGTTGATTTAAAGTCTGTAAATTAACTGAAGATGGATTAGAGACTTAAATGTAATACCTAAAACTATAAAAATCCTAGAAGAAAACCTAGGGAAAATCTTCTAGACATTGTCATAGGCAAATAACTTATGACTAACACCTCAAAAGCAAATGCAACAACAGCAATGAAATATACAAATGAGACAATTAAACTAAAAAGTTTCTCTACCACAAAAGAAGTAATCAACAGGTAAAAGACAATCTACAGACTGGGAGAAAATATTTGCAAGCTATGTATCCAAGAAAGGATTAATATCCAGAATCTACAAGGATCTCAAACAAGTAAAAAGCAAACAAACCCATTTAAAAATGGGCAAAGGACATGAACAGGCATGTTTCAAAAGAGGATATACACATGGCCAGCAAACATGATAAAAATGCTTAACATCATTAATTATTAGAGAAATGCAAATTAAAACCACAATGATAAAATATCTTATACCAGTCAGAGTAGCTATTATTATTATTATTGAGACAGGGTCTTGCTCTATCTCCAAGGCTGGAGTGCAGCGACATGATCATGGCTCACTGCAGCCTCAACCTCCCAGGCCCAAGCAATTCCCCCTCCTTACCCTCCCAAGTAGCTGGGACCGTACATGCACGCCATGATGCCTGGCTAATTTTTAAATTGTGTACAGACAGCATCTCCCTATGTTGCCCAAGTGAGTCTTGAACTCCTGGGCTCAAGCAATCCTCCTGCCTCAGCCTCCCAAAGTTCTGGGATTATAGGCATGAGCCACCATTCCTGGCTAGAGTAGCTATTATACAAAAGTCAAAAAAACAAAAGATGTTGGTGAGAATGCAGAGAAAAGGGAACTCTTAAACACTTTGGTGGGACTGTAAATTAGTACAACCTCTATAGAAAGCAGTATGAAGGTTTCTCAAATAACTAAAAATAGAACTGACATTCGAGCTAGCAATCTCACTACTGGGTATCTACCCAAATGAAAAGAAATAGTTGTATAGAAAAGATACCTGTACTTGTATGTTTATTGCAGCAGTATTCACAATAACAAAGATATAGAATAAACTTGTGTCCAACAATCAATGACTGGATAAAGAAAATGTGATATGCACACACACACACACACACACACACGATGGAATACTACTCAGTCATAAAAAGAATGAAATCATGTCTTTTGCAGCAACATGGATAAAACTTCCATCTGCTATTCTACTACTCCTCAGGGATTGTTCAGGCCCCCTCCCTTCCGTACACATCAAGCTCGGGGATTTGCCCCTGCCCAGGACTGGCAAATTGACTTTACTCACGTGCCTCGAGTCAGGAAACTAAAATACCTCTTGGTCTGGGTAGACACTTTCACTGGATGGGTAGAGGCCTTTCCCACAGGGTCTGAGAAGGCCACCACGGTCATTTCTTCCCTTCTGTCAGATGTAATTCCTCAGTTTGGCCTTCCCACCTCAGTTTCTCAGGCTCTTGGTATTTAGCAGCTCCTGGTTTTACCTCAAATTGCCACCCTTAAGTCTCTTGAAGTGGATCTTCTGTGGCAAGGTACCCTCCAAGACTTTCACCCTGATGAATTCCTATTCTTTACTTTTATGCTCACTCTTATTCTCATTCCTGTTCTTATGCCACCCTCTACCTCTCCCCAGCTATCTCCACCACACTATCAAACTCACTGTCTCCTAGCCGTTTCTAATCCTTCTTTAACAAACAATTGCTGGCTTTGCATTTGTCTTTCCTCCAAAATCATGGAGGCCTCGACTTATTCACTGTTAAAAAAAGAGGACTCTGTACATTTTTCAATGAAGAGTGTTGTTTTTACCTAAATCAATCTGGCCTGGTATATGACAACATAAAAAACCTCAAGGTTAGAGCCCAAAAACTCGCCAACCAAGCAAACAATAACGTTGAATCCCCTCGGACAATCTCTAATTGGACGTCCTGGGTACTCCCAATTCTTAGTCCTTTAATACCTATTTTTCTCCTTCTTTTATTCAGAACTGTGTCTTTCATTTAGTTTCTCAATTCATACAAAACCGCATCCAGGTCATCACCAATAATTCCATATAACAAATGCTCCTTCTAACAACCCCACAATATCATCCCTTACCACAAAATCTTCCTTCAGCTTAATCTCTCCCACTCTAGGTTCCCATGTCACCCCAATCCCGCTCAAAGCGGCCCTGAGAAACATTGCCCATTATCTCTCCATACCACCCAAAAAAATTTTCCCCGCCCCAACACTTTACCACTAGTTTGTTTTATTTTTCTTATTAATATAAGAAGACAGGAATGTCAGGCCTCTGAGCCCAAGCTAAGCAGTCATATCCCTTGTGACCTGCACGTATATATCCAGATGGCCTGAAGCAACTGAAGATCCACAAAAGAAGTGAAAATAGCCTTAACTGATGACATTCCACCGTTGTGATTTGTTTCTGCCCCACCCTATCTGATCAATGTACTTTGTAATCTCCCCCACCCTTAAGAATGTTCTTTGTAATTCTCCCCACCCTTGAGAATGTACTTTGTGAGATCCACCCCCTGCCCACAAAACATTGCTCCTAACTCCACGGCCTACCCCAAAAACCTTTAAGAACTAATGATAATCCACCACCCTTTGCTGATCTCTTTTCGGACTCAGCCCGCCTGCACCCAGGTGAAATAAACAGACTTGTTGCTCAAAAACAAAACAAAACAAAACAAAAACTTGAGGCCATTATAGTAACTGAAATAACTCAGAAACGGAAAGTCAAATACCTCATGTTTTTATAAGTGGGAACTAATCAATGTGTACTAATGGACATAGAGACTTTGAAGAATCCAAAATGTGAGAGGTGGGAGGGGGGTGAGGGACAAGAAATTATCTGTTTAGTAAAATGTACACTATGCAGGTGATGGTTACACTATAAACCCAGACTTCAGCACTATGTAATATATTCATATACAAAACTGTATTTATATCCCCTAAATCTATAAAAATATTTTAAACGGCAAGTAAATGTTTGGAGAAAAGGACAGAAGCTCTTGTCTAATAACACAGGGACACTTTCAAGCTAGCATTTCCTCCCTGTGAAACTCTCTGAGTCTCACACGTGGACTTAATTCTTCCATCTCACATTGTTGATATATTAATAGCTACCTGTATAACAGCACTTATATATTACGTGTGTTTGGACTTTGGTAAGTTCATTCTCATAAGGTTCTTATTTCTTTTATTTTTCCATTCCTTATGTGTAGTATAGTGGCTAAACTATACTAAATTGGAGCCTTGATAAAGACTTCCCAACTGAAAGCAATACTAATAATTATCAAAATCGCTTACGAAATAGAGAATTATGTCAATTTTCCCAACCACCCTATAAGGTATGTAGGTTCTTTGATATAACTCCAGTTAACGGCTGAGGAAACAAATTTTAAACTATTTGCAAGTTTTCATTTAAAGGTGGGAATGTATGGTAGAGATTAACAACTCAAAATCTAGATTTAGACAGCCTGGGATAGAATCTGGCTCTCCCATTTTTTATCTTCAATGACTTAGCCTCTCTAAGCCTTAGTTTCTTCGTTCAGAAAATGGGAGACAATAGTAGTACCTAGTTCACAAACAGGATCATAAGATAACAAATCAGGCTTCACAAGTGCCTGGTAACTTCTATTTTGCAATTATACACATAACTCTGCTAGGCCTTTGGGGAACAGAGATCAATAAAACATACCTGTTCTCAAGAAACTTGCAGTTTGCTGTGAACTATAACTGCTATGTGGATTAAATAGAATACTGAATTGTGTATATGTTATTATGAGCACACAGCAAAGGGAGGGCCTATTTCTGCCTTCAAAAATCAGGGGAGTGCCCAAAAGGCAGAGAGAGTACATGTAAATTCTCTGATCTTTCTGTTCAATTTTTTTAATAAATCAAAAATTGTTTAATGAAATCTATTAGTTCAGACTAAAACTGTTATAAGAAGTGAAACGTATTAATTCAAACAAAAAAGATTGAGGAGATTTAACAGAGGGGTTTATGTTAAACATTGAGCCTTGAAGGATGATATAGGAGAAGACTTCTGGGAAAATGACAGGAATGAAGGCTGGAAAGATAGGTTGGGTCCAGGTATATGTTTGGTGTTCCCCAATATATCATTTTTAAAAAATTGTAATTTCATTTTGACAATTCGCAAGTTTGCATTTAAAGGTGGGAATGTATGGTAGAGATTAACAACTCAGAATCTGGATTTAGACAGCCTGGGGTTAGAATCTGGCTCTCCTATTTTTTATCTTAGGTGACTTAGCCTCTCTAAGCCTTAGTTTCTTCATTCAGAAAATGGGAGACAATAGTAGTACCTAGTTCATAAACAGGGTCATAAGATAACAAATCAATCTTTATGGAAATATTACTAATGAAAATCATATATTTTGTATTTTTATTGCCTGAAATATTATTAATATTTCCATTTAGAAACTAAATTGCATTATGAATTATTCATTAGAAGTAAAAAAAAAAAAATGACCAGGCGTGCTGGCCCATGCCTGTAATCCCAGCAATCTGGGAGGCCGAGGCGGGCAGATCACCTAAGGTCAGGAGTTCGAGACCAGCCTGGCCAACGTGGCAAAACCCTGTCTCTACTAAAAGTACAAAAATTAGCCAGGCATGGTGATGGGTGCCTGTAATCCTAGCTTCTTAGGAGGTTGAGGCAGGAGAATTGCTTGAACCCAGGAGGCAGAGGTTGCAGGGAGCCAAGATTGTGCCACTGCACTCCAGCATGGGCAACAGGACGGAGACTCCGTCTCTAGTATGCAGAGAAAAACAACTTAAATATGGTACCATCTCACTTATCAAATTGGACAAAAAATCTTGTAATTTTTAACAAGAATTTTATATATGTATAAAATATATAAAATATTTTTATATATACTTATATATGTGTATTTGTATATACTTATACATATATTTATATATGTGTATTTGTATATACTTATACATATATTTATATATGTGTATTTGTATATACTTATACATATATTTATATATGTGTATTTGTATATACTTATACATATATTTATATATGTGTATTTGTATATACTTATACATATATTTATATATGTGTATTTGTATATACTTATACATATATTTATATATGTATATGTGTATATACTTTTTTTTTTTTGAGACAGAGTCTCTCTGTCGCCCAGGCTGGAGTGCAATGGCATGATCTCGGCTCATTGCAACCTCCACCTCCCAGGTTCAAGCGATTCTCCTGCCTCAGCCTCCCAAGTAGCTGAGATTACAGGTGCAGACCACCATGCCCGGCTAATTTTCTGTATGTTTAGTAGAGACGGGGTTTCACCACGTTGCCAAGGCTGGTCTGGAATTCCTCAGCTCAGGCAATCCGTGCATTTCGGCCTCCTAAATTGCTAGGATTACTGGCATGAGCCACCACGCCCAGCCA
Organism: Nomascus leucogenys; assembly: GCF_006542625.1. Classification (NCBI taxonomy): domain Eukaryota; kingdom Metazoa; phylum Chordata; class Mammalia; order Primates; family Hylobatidae; genus Nomascus; species Nomascus leucogenys. The sequence goes on from NW_022097914.1 coordinate 7,199, forward strand.
TGTATATACTTTTCACTGCAGTCATTACTGGCTAAAGTTTGGTGAAATGGGCACAATCATAAAGACAATTTGGTGACAAATAACAAAAGCCTTAGAAGCACTCACTGCTTTGATTCAGCAATTCCACTTTACAAATCTATCCCAAGTAAATAATCATTTATGGCATGATTATGGGACTTGAGAGACATTGATTTTGTTGAAGATGACTCGGACATTTTACATGCTCTGAAGATGGTTGTGGTAGATATCTATCATTCCAGGTTAAAGGAGAGACAAAGATGAAAAAAAATTATAAGAGACCATGGATTAATCAACCTTAGAAAGTTTCAATTAATGGAACGGCGGTATCCCAAGGAGGTCCATGACCTGTATGAAACAATGAGGCGACTTGCAAGAATCGTGGGGCCAGTGGAACATGACAAATTCATTGAAAGCCATGCATTGGAATTTGAACTTCGAAGGGAAATCAAGAGGCTCCAAGAATACAGGACAGCAGGCATTACCAATTTTTGTAGTGCCATAACCTACGATCACCTCAAGAATACACGGGAGGAAGAGCACCTTAAATGCACTATGCTCTCAGAAGTTCTCCAGTATATCCAGGACAGTAGTGCTTGCCAGCAGTGGCTCCGCCGGCAAGCTGACATTGATTCCGGCCTGAGTCGTTCCATTCTAATGGCTTCGAATTCAGGTAGACGGAGTGCACCACCCTTGAACCTCACTGGCCTCCCTGGCACAGAGAAGCTGAATGAAAAAGAAAAGGAGCTCTGTCAGATGGTGAGATTTGTCCCTGGAGCCTATTTAGAATACAAATCTGCTCTATTGAACGAATGTAACAAGCAAGGAGGCTTAAGACTGGCGCAGGCAAGAGCACTCATCAAGATAGATGTGAACAAAATCTGGAAAATCTATGACTTCCTCATCCGAGAAGGATACATCACTAAAGGCTAAGGCTCCAGGGGCTTGGGATCAGAAGTCAGAAGTTTGGAACGTGGATACCAAGCCCCTGAGGATGGAGATGATGCAACAAACCTCAGCTTTACTTGGATTGAGACTTGAACCCTATTTCTCAATGGTGAAAGGCTAGCCTGTAAAAAAAAGCTGCTTTTAAAACAGAAGTAAAGCAGCTTTATATATGGGAATCACTAGATATGAGGGTGAGTAGCCCCACCACATGTAAAACTTGGTCCTCAAACCTTTCTGCAGAATAAGAAGCCAAACTTATGGTAATCTTGTTTCTGTTAGAAACAAAGTTGTATATAGAAGTAATTTCGTCAGAATCTACACAAATCACATAGAATAGTTGACGGTTTAATTCCTTCTACATTCAAATATCTAATTAAAATATTGTGTGCTTTATTGGAAAAAAATCATTTATGTTCACATGGATTTAGTTTCACAGTTCACTGTAGCAACACTAATAAGAAAGCAATACTGCAAAAAATCAGCATCCAATAATTAATTATGTAAACAAAATATGATACACCCATATAATGCAATACTGTGCATCCTTGAAATTGATGTTATAGAAGAATATTTAATTACATGAGGATATACTGATAATATACTGTAATTTTTTTAAAGCGGATTATAAAATAGTATATATAAGTAATCTTATTTTTATTAAAATGTGTTTCTATATATTTAACGTAGGAAAAGAACTAAAAGGATATATATTTATAAAGAATGTTAAATTAATTTAGTATTAATCTCTGAACAGTAGAATTTTGATAATTTTTAAGTTTTTCTATAATTATCATTATTTATTTTATAACTAAAGAATATTAGTAGTTAGCTTAGGAATCATTTATCTGTTTAGATATCTATTTCATCTAGGAGGATTCTAGGTTCCTTTATATTAAGTAACATATTATATTTATATTTGCATATAAGGGATCCACCTTAGTAGTTTCAAATATTTAAAACCACTTAAATATTTGATAAATGACTGGTATTTCAGTGTTCGTGACTGTCAGTGTTTGTTGATTAAAACTCTTTACACATATGTATAACTCCTTTTTAATTTCACCAGTGGATTTTATATTATTTTACACATAGATTAAATTATTTATTGAAAATTAACTCACATTAGGACACAAAGGCCTAAGAGTGATATAATGGACTTTGGGGACTCCCGTGGGGGAAGGTGAGGGGGATGAGAGATAAAAGACTACAAATTGGGTACAGTGTACACTGCTTGGGTGACAGGTGGACTAAAATCTCAGAAATCACTGCTAAAGAACTTATCCATGTAACCAAAAACCACCTATACCCCAAAGACTATTGAAAGTAAAAACCCCAGAGGGTATAATGGAAAAAAAGGAAAAAAAGAAAATTAACCAACATTAACTTTCAGGAACTATTATTCTGTTGTTTTAGGATTTTTGTTTTGTTTTGTTTTTATTTTTAGTAGAGACGAAGTCTTGCTATGTTGCCCAGGCTGGTCTCAAACTCCTGAGTACAAGCCGTCCTCCAGCCTTGACCTCCTAAAGTGCTGGGATTACAAGGATGAGACACCATGCCCCAAAGTGCTGTGATTACAGGATGAGACACCATGCCCAGCCTATTTTAGGTTTTGATTAAAAGTTATTATAAAGAAGTAGGTATTGTAATTGAAAATAAGGATAAATGTTTTGAACAGAATGTCAGTTTTTGGCACAGGTTCTGATTATTTGTATCAAACATTTATATTAGAAATGTTAATTCGCATTACTCTGTGTTTTCCTATATTGTTGCACTGAATTCCCTAGAAGCAGAGCCTGAAAGCAGAATTCTTGTTCAAATATTTTATTTAGAAAGTTCTTTCAGGAAAGGAGGAGTCACATAGGAAGACAGGGAAGCAGGACAGGACAGAGGGGAAAGCTAAACATCCATGTGGTCTCAGCTTCAGACTAGATTCAGTCTGATTCCACAAGGAAGTTCTGACACACAAATTGTACCACAGAATTAATCTTACATTGAGCTGAAAGGACTGGCTTTTGGTACATACATTTCAGTGGTTATTTGCTGTGGAGTGTCCTGGAAGGGGCTGTGAGAGGCAGGCTATAAGGAAAGGGGTATAAACCCAGCAGGCCAGGCAACTTCTGTCAGCTGAGGGCAATTCCCTGGAATAGAGGATCTGGGTGAGACCCCAACAGTGTCCACTATAAGAATGGCTCTCAAAGTATGTTCTCTTTCTAGCACCATCTGTCTGGCAGCATACAACAAAAACCACAAAATAACTTCTTTTTTTTTTTTTTTTTTTTTGACACGGAGTCTCACTGTGTCGCCCAGGCTGGAATGCAGTGGCGCAATCTCGGCTCACTGAAAGCTCTGCCTCCTGGGTTCACACCATTCTCCTGCCTCAGCCTCCTGAGTAGCTGGGACTACAGGCGCCTGCCACCACACCCGGCTAATTTTTTGTATTTTTTAGTAGAGATGGGGTTTCATCGTGTTAGCCAGGATGGTCTTGATCTCCTGACCTCATGATCCACCCACCTCGGCCTCCCAAAGTGCTGGGATTACAGGCGCAAGCCACCGTGCTCGACTATTAACTTCTATTTTATTTATTTTTATTTTTATTGTTTTGAGATGGAGTCTCACTGTGTCGCCCAGGCTGGATTGCAGTGGTGTTATCTCGGCTCACTGAAACCTCTGCCTTCTGGGTTCAAGCGATTCTCCTGCCTCAGCCTCCCAAGTAGCTGGGATTACAGGCATACACCACCATGCCCAGCTAATTTTTATATTTTTAGTAGAGACAGGGTTTCAGCATGTTGGTGGTCTTGAACTCCTGACCTCAGGTGATCCGCCCCTCTCTGCCTCCCAAAGTGTTGGGATTACAGGCGTGAGCCACCGTGCCCGGCCACAACAAAATAACTTCTAAAATGGCATCATGAATTATTAGATTTTATTCCTGTGTATCAAAAGCTGAATGAATTAGCAAACTGATTAAAGAAGAAAATTTGTAGATTAGAAAGCAGTATAAAAGTTTAGTAATCTATGAGATAGTGAGTGAACTGAAGCATCCAAGAACATCCATTCAATCAGTATTTATTGAGCTCTTTCTCTGTGCCAGGTTCCATACTAGGCACTGGTGATATGGGAGCAAACAAAACAGATGTGTCACCCTCCCCCAATGAGGAGACTAAAATACAGTGGATTAACTAAATATTACACATGCAAATACACTTACAGATCTTGTATGATAGTTGGATATTTTAACAGATTAAAATAGACTCCCATGCTATATATTTTCAGTATTATATGATAAAAAAATTATCTTTCAGTTTTCATCTTCTGTACCGTAGGTTTTTCTTGCGGGTGTGATGAGTAGGATAATAACATTATGGAAAAAGTATATAAATGTTATGATTAAACACACGTATTAATTCTAGGGCAGGACTTATTCTGCAATTTAAAAATTGACAAGTTACTTAATCAATTTAAGACTTTGTTTTTATACCTCTAAAGAAAATGGTATTAAAAATACCTATTGTGTAGAGTTAATGTGTGGTATTCAAACAATGTTAGTTCTTTCCTCCTTCTGGAAATTATATTTTAAACATAAATTTTGAAAGACAGGAAAAGAAAACAGAAAGCCTATTTCCAATTACTTTAGAATTATATGACAATGGAAAACTGAATCTACACAATTCCTTTTTTAAAAGAGTTTCTGATTTTTAATTTTTATAGGTACATAGTAGGTATATATATTTATGGGGTACATGAGATATTTTGATACAGGCATGCAATGCATAATAATCACGTCATGAAAAAGGGGTATCTATCCCCTCCGGCATTTATCCTTTATGTTACAAACAATCCAAATATACTAATTTAGTTATTTTAAAATGAACAATTAAATTATTATTGACTATAGTCACTCTGTTGTGCTATCAAATACTAAGTCATTCATTCTATTTTTTTGTACCCATTAACCATCCCCACTCCCCCTCCCACACCCACTAATCTTCCCAGCTTCTAGTAACCATCCTTCTACTCTCTATCTCCATGAGTTCAATTGGTTTGAATTTTAGATCCCACAAATAAGTGAGGATGTATGTTTGTCTTTCTGTGCCTGGCTTATTTCACTTAACATAATCACCTCCAATTCCATCCATGTTGTTGCAAATGACTAGATCTCATTCTTTTTTATGACTGAATAGTATTCCATTGTGTATATGTATCACATTTTCTTCATGCTTTCATCTGATGATGGTTACTTAGGTTGCTTCAAAATCTTGGCTATTGTGAACAGGGCTGCAACACATGTGGGAGTGCAGATATCTCTTTGATATGCTGATTTCCTTTCTTTGGGGTGTATACCCAGCAGTGGGATGGCTGGATCATATGGTAGCTCTATTTTTAGTTTTATGAGGAACCTCCAAACTGTTCTCTATATGGGTTGTACTAATTTACATTTCCACCAACTGTGTACAGGGTTCCCTTCTCTCTACATCTCCAGTATTTGTTATTGTCTGTCTTTCGGATAAAAGGCATTTTAACTGGGATGATATGATACCCCCTATGTTTACTCAAGGCCCTAGGGCTCTACAATCAGCAGGTGGTGAAACCAGCCAGTTTTATATCCATCCCTTTGGGGTATAAGTTTCCCTAGGCTTTGGGCGGGTCCAGAGATACTGTTTGGGAGCCAGGGACTGCAGTCAAAAACTTTAGACATTTCCTTGATGTTCTCCTCTACTGTGGTTAAGCTAGCACTCAAACCGCAATACAAAGACTTTCACATTCTTGCTTCCCCTTCCCACAAGTACAGGAGCCTCTCCCTGTGGCCACCACCATCACCAGCACACAGCGGGTTCTTCCAAGCCACTACTGATGTTCACTTAAACCCAAGGGCTCATCAGTCAGGCTGTAGTGAATGCTACCAAGCCAGGGACTCCCCTTTCAGGGGAATGGGCTCCCCTCTGGCCTAGGGCAGGTCCAGAAATTCTGTTCAAGAGCATAGACCTGGACTTGGGGACCCCAAGAACTTACTTATTGTTCTACCCAAGTGGCTGAGCTGGTACCTGAGGTGCAAAACAAAGTCCCCTTTACTTTTCCCTGTGCTTTTCTCAAGTAGAAGGAATCTTTCACCGTAGCCATCACAGCTGGCAATGTGCTTGGAGACACCTGAAGTCAGTATGTTTCAGAGCCCAAGGCCCATGGTGTACTATCTGGTTATTGCTGCTGGTTATTCAGGGCCCAGGGGCTCTTTAGTCAGCACATGACAAATCCTGCCAGGACTGTGTCCTTCCGTTCAAGTCAGTGGGTTTCCTTTTGGCCCAGGATGTGTCTAGAAATATCTTCCATGAGCCAGGGCCTAGAATGGGGAGTGTTATGACTCTGACCAGTGCTCTATGCTCCTGTGGCTGAGTTGATATCCAAGTTGCAAGATAAAGTCCTCTTTACTCTTAACTCTCCCCTCCTTAAGCAGAAAGAAGGAGTCACTTTTGTTGCTGCCAGCACTTTTGTTGCTGCTGGCTGGGATTGGATTGCGAGGACTGGCACAAGTACTTCTTCAGCCCCCCAGCTGGTGTTTCCCTAGGTCACATGTCACCCTAGTCCACTGGCTCTGAGCCCAGCCCAGCATGAGGACTTGCCTAGAAATTGCAGTCCTTGTGTCCTAGACTGCCTTTCAGGTTTACCTAGGAAATCAGAGCACTTTGGCCCACGGTGGCAAGGCTTGCCGAGAAACTCAAGCTCTGACCGCGGGATGGGTAATTCCCCTCAGGCTAGCCCTGGTCCAAATGCTCCCTCTGTGGATGGGGTGCTGGCTAAGCCCAACATGGCTTTATTTTCTGCTGACAGAACAGCGCTGAGTTCAGCGGAAAGCCCTCTAGTCATTGCGCTCTCCCTCCTCCAAATGCACGGATTCTGTCCCTGTGCTACATGGCTGCTGCTGTATACGGGGGAAGAGGTGGCATCGTGATTCAAGACTGTGTCCCCTCCCCTCCTCAATGCCTCTTTCAGCAAGATGAAGTTACAACCAGGTACTGTGATTGCTCACCTGGTTTTTGGTTCTTGTGACTCTTCTTTTCTGTATGCAGATAGTTGTTAAAATTTGATGTTCCTGCAGGGGGAACAAATAGTATATAGGCTTCTATTTTGCCGTCTTGCTCCACCCCACCTGCACAATTTCTGTCCTGAACATTAGTATTGCTATGCATTTTTGGCCCTGGGCAGAAATTTTGGAAAGCAAGCCTTATTCCTGGTAAATTGGAAAATATTAATCAATTTTTATTTTTCCTATTCCAAGGAGGATATCTGAGGGAAAAGAAGGGCATTGGTAGGGATTTTCTTTTTCTCTGAATTTTTCCATGTCCTTTTCTATGTATTTTCTATGTCCTTTTCACAGTCTCATGAAGAAATATCAGCTCAGCTGACTAAGGGCCCTTGTTGAAAATAACTAATCTTCAGCCTCTTAATTAATTCCTGCAAAAGAGAAGGATTTAGCTGAAAGGGAGTAGAACAAAAATGCAAACTTTTATGAGCCTTATACCAGGGTCAAGACTAGAGAAAAGCATGAAGACAATGTTTGGCATTGGTATCCTTGACTTCTTTCACTGTCCTTTCCCATCATGTTGCACACACAGCATTCTCAAATGCCTAATTTATAAATGTATTACCTACTTCAGGAATATTTGCTTGTCAACAAGTGACACAGGACAAAGTTAGAATATGTAAATTGTCAATTTTAGAAATTTATAAATCTGTAAGCAATATGAGGAAGGTGTTTAGGAACACATGACTTTCTCTACCTAAACAAGACAGTTTGATGTGGTAAATGAACACTGGATAAGTATAGTAGACACAGCATTTTAAAAATCCATTCTTCCTTTTTGAGTAATAGTATAATAGTATTCCAATTCCTTCCGTGGAATTACTTCCCTATTAAGTGAAAACTTGGTGAGACCGTGAATAAAGTACCTGCCTCCACTGGCCAGGGTGTGGACGAATGACTCAAGGCAGGTCAATCTGACTGTTTCTTCCTGGTTCTTTAACTCTTTAATGTAATGATGCAGAGATAAGGGTAAAACAACAGTTGGCACCTCTTAGTCAATGATGGCTCTCTTTCAGTTCCTATTCCTGAGACTAACAAAGCTAACTGGTTTTTGTTTTTTTCTGATGTTGGTACTCTAGGCTTTGCTTTACTTCTGTGAGCACCCATAGTCTTCCAACATGATTATTTTTGCTTAGGTTAGCCAGGAAGATTCTATTGCTTACAACCAAAGACTCACATTAGATTCAAGGTATTAGGAGGCATGATGGCTCTCTGTGAAATACTTAGCGTCTCTGGCTCTATTTTTTCATATGTGAAAAGGATGTGGTAGGACTACATGGTTTCTAATTTCTTCTCTAACTCTGAAAGGAAATAAATATATAAAGTCAGCCCTCCTAAAAGCCACTAATAATTCTGAACATATGCCTATTCCTAGATGAATAAGTTGGGGGTTAATGCACTTTCCCATTAACTGTGACTTCTAATTTGGTCTCTTAGCATGCCTTCAGCCTCCAGGCCTGGGGTCCATTTAAGGTCATTTAGGCAGAGGCCACATCTGTGGTATCTGAATTATCTGGCTAAGCATCCTGTACTCATTGGGTATTTGCCAACCATATGCTAGATCAGGGTCTGTCAGAATGCCCTCATTTTGGAAAACTATTTAAATGGCAAGAAAAATTAGATCTTGGAAAGAAAAGCATGGGTATAGAGCTCAAGGAATTGGCACAGCTGGGTATCATTAGCAATAATCAAACCTTATCCAGTATAAAAAGCAACAGAAAGTGATGATGTGGGAGCAGTGTGTATTTGTATGTGTATGTAAGTTTATGTATGTATTTATGTGTATGTTTGTATAAATGTATGTGTCTGCATAATAAAGTAAATGTATATAAAATTTTTTAAAATCTTGGTTTCTTTGACTGCTTTCCCCCCTCACCCTGAACTTGGATCTTTCTACTGTATCCAGTGGGAGTGTTTGATGTATTGAAATCATCTTAGAATTTCACAGTCTTTGAGGCAGCAACTTTGAAGCTGCAGACACAGAGGAGGGCTAAATAAATACATTATTAACAGGAAAAAAAAGTGCAAATACTAAATAGCTACTGGAGAATCTTAAGTTCTAAAAACATATCCATGAAAGATTCACATCTTTTTTCCCCATAATGACTAATTTTTTATTATAAAGTAATACTATTACTTTAGAAAACAAAAACTTGGAAAATATATGTAGTATATATAAAGGAGCAAGTAAATGTTACCTACACTCTTACCACTCAGATCTATTAAGTAACATTTTTGGATATTTTCTTTAATTTGCAGAAGGTAGTTTTAATGAAAGAATCCAAATTTGGGATTTACTGAGCTTAGTTTGGAAATTCTTAATTGCAGACATGCATTTGGTCACCAATTTGCTAAATAAAAACAAGATAAGAGTTCCCTTAGTGTTGCTTAATTTAGCTTTATAAATAGACTTTAAAATCACTGTTGTACAAATTTTCTTTTTGGAGCTTAAATTTGGCATTTTACATTTGCCCCTCCAAACCATTCTCTTTAACCTACTCTATTGCACCAATCTCTGCTCACCTTCAAGTGTAAGCCAAGCCCCTCCAACCACACAAATCCATAGCACACATTAAGATAGGAAGAGACAGTCAATAATAATTGAACACTTACCATGTGGCAGGCAGCACACCAAAGCCTTTATATGTATATGTATATGTGTATACACATACACACACACACACATACACACTAGGTTGATCCTCAAATCCAAAGGCTTTTTATGTGCCATCTTGTTTAATCCTTATAAAACCTTATGAAATAGATATTATTCACATGCTTACTTTACTAAGAAACTACATTTCAAAAATATCAAGTGACTTGCTTAAGATGGTCATAAGCTAGTTACTGGTAAAGCTGACACTTCAGCTCAGGTCTACCTGATTCCAAAGCCACCATGCTACTGCAACATATAAGGACAAAGAAAAGGCAGTGGCCATGCCTAGACAAAATTATGAAGACAAAAGTCTGTGTTTTGTGCTCTCAATTCCCAGCAATAGAAACCCATTTTAAAAGTATAGTGTTTGATGAGAAGGAGAATATTTGTCAAAGGCTTTAAGTATTAAGTATTCAGGTGGGTGGGATGCTCTTAACATTATGATGTTCATTAGGAACGTTAATGTCTAGGACGTTAGAGCTCACAGGATACTTAGTACAATCTACTTTAATTCCTTCAATTTACAGATTAAAAAACCGAGGCCTGGAGAGATGAGGTTACAATTTCTTGTCAATAACAGAGCATTGTAATTGTGATTCTACAGCCTAGAATCTAGGTCCCTTTTTCTTTCAATCTACAGATTCTGAAAACACCAAGGCCTTTTTGTTTCATAATGTAGATGAATCTGATGAAGCAAAATGACTTTGAATGAACTTTAGAGGGTATTGCTTGTACATCTCCTAGCTGATTTTTCTCTAGGTTCAGTTATTTTAGGCCAAAGCCAAATAGTGACTAATATTTCCTTTACAGGCTTCGTGTCTTTCTGATATTTATCAACAGAATGACTTGAGATTTAATCAATGCATACCTCTAAATCTAAAAATCCTCACCTAAAGCTTTTTCTGTAGCATCTATGTGTTATAATTTATATGTAGTTGATAAGGTAGAAGTTATGCCTGAATTCAATGTGTGTTCTTTTTTTCTATTTGGTTCTCTGCTTTAACTTTTAAAATGGAAATGTGTTGAACACAAAGAGTAACCAAATGAAACAACAGTATAAAACACAGTCTCTTCATTTAGTTTAACAGTAGTCTAGAAAGTAAAAGGATAAATTGAGGCATATAGCTTCATACCTGTTTGAATCCCTATGATTTTCTCTCAAATGTACTTAACCTTGAAAGAGTTCATTCTGAATATTCCCATCATTACTCCAGTGCTTCTCCTCAATCCAGAACTCAAAACATGTATTTAAGCCACTTTACCTTCAGAGTCTACTTTTCTTTTCCTTTTTTTTTTTTTTTTTTACCTTAAGCTTCATCTTGAGCCTCTGGGTTTGACTACTTAACATAATTAGGATGCAAAAATAACAAGAACATTTCTCATTAGGATAGAAATGATGAGGACAAAATGTCCATTTAGTATTATTCTGATAACGCGAGCTGGAATTCCCAGAAGATTGAATAAGGATAGTGAGGGCAAATGCTATCAGATTTGTGGACTCATAAAGTAATTCTGTAGATATCATTTGACTAAATATACGTTTTGCAAAACTAAGCTCTGCCAGCACCACACCCAGACTATTTATTATAGTTTGCATTTCAAATGAACACATATGGATTTTCTATTTTGATGCATTTTCTTGAGTTAGCTGAAGGTGTGAGTTGTGTTAAATGTAGAGAAGGAGATCTAAATGCTGGATGAAAAATGAAGGTGATGGACACCTATAATTTGTGTATCTAGTAATCTGTCAAAAGCATAGTAAGTAATGAAGGAGTGATCACATTTATATCTCTTGCATTTAAGAATGCTCATAAGTTATACAAATTTAGTTATATTTATACTTAGGAATGTAATACAAAGTGGACATTTGCACATTTTAATATTCACTACACACTACTTACAAATATCCTTATAATATACTTTTGGCACATGACATAAAGAACATTAACAGTATGTATGCATCCAGAAATTATGTTCTCAATTCCCTGATAGTGGCAAAAGCTGGAGGAAAAAAAGGGATTTCCACATAATTTATATGAGAGGCTCTCTTCTGTGATGTTGAGTGATTGTAGTCCTGTGTAGGGCTTAGATCCATTCATTATCAAATATTTACTAAATGTCTATTATGTGCCAGGCACTAGGCTGGGTTCTGGATATACAATGGTGAATAAGGTATACATTACTGTAGCTTCCTGGAGTTTCTAGTTTTATGGGCAAGAAAGATAAGATAAATAAACAATTACAAATTGTAAAAGTTCTATAAAAGAAACAACAGGGAACTCTGGTAGAGAATATCTGGGTTAAAGGGAATAGGCAAAGAAGACTCCTGTCAAGAGATGACATTTAAATGGAATGCATGATGAAGTAGGGAGTGGATGGTGCTCTTGGTTTCTACCATTTATTGAGTTACAGGCCTGGGCTAAAATTTTTTATATATTATTCAACAACTCTGTAATATGATGCCCATGTTACAAATGAGAAAACCAACGGCTTCATTACCCAGGTCACAAAGCTGGTAAGAGATCCGAGATGGGAGAATGACCTGGAGTCTGAATCCAGAGTTCATACCTTTTGAAGCAGTAATTCCATTTCTAGGAAAAATATCAAAAAAGAATAACCAGAAATTTAGACACGAATTTACCAAACAAGATAATTCTCTGAACTCATTTTAAAATGGCACTAGTCTTTTATTTGGGGGCTGAGGAAGGATTTCAGATGGGCTTATAGTTTCACTTAATAATATTCCTCATCTTCCTTTTAAAAAATGGTTCATTGGTTTTTAATATATTCACAGAGATGTGAAATCATCACTACAATCAATTTTAGACATTTTCATCAACCTGAAAAGAAACCCCATACTCTTTGGCCTCCCACTACTCCCATTTCTAGGCAACCACTAACATGTTGTTATAGATTAGCCTGTTTCATATACATCGAGTTATATATACACTTTGGTCATTTGTGACTGGCTTCTTTCATTTAGAATAATTTTCCAAAGTTCATCCGTGTTGTAGCATGTATTAGTATGGATATACCACCTTTTATTTATCTGTTCATCAGCTGGTGGCGATTTAGGTTGGTTCTACTTTTTAAGCCATTAAAATTATTATTATTATTATCATTATTTTTAAGATAGAGTTTCACTCTGTCGCCCAGGCTGGAGTGCCGTGGTGCGATCTCGGCTGTCTGCAACCTCTGCCTCCCAGGTTCAAGCGATTCTCCTGCCTCAGCCTCCCAAGTAGCTGGGACTACAGGCATGCGCCACCATGCCCAGCTGATTTTTGTTGTTGCTGTTGTTGTTGTGTGTGTGTGTGTGTGTGTGTGTGTGTGTGACAGAGTCTGGCTCTGTCGCCCAGGCTGGAGTGCAGTGGCGCGATCTTGGCTCATGGCAAGCTCCGCCTCCCCGGTTGCCGCCATTCTCCTGCCTCAGCCTCCCAAGTAGCTGGGACTATAGGTGTCCGCCACCACGCCTGGCTAATTTTTTGTATTTTTAGTAGAGACGGGGTTTCACCTGTGTTAGCCAGGATGATCTTGATTCCTGACCTCGTGATCCGCCTGCCTCGGCCTCCCAAAGTGCTGGGATTACAGGTGTGAGCCACCGCGCATGGCCAATTTTTTTTTGTATTTTTAGTAGAGATGGGGTTTCACTGCATTAGCCAGGATGGTCTCAATCTCCTGACCTCGTGATCCACCCGCCTTGGCCTCCCAAAGTGTTGGAATTACAGGCATGAGCCACTGCACCCAGCTAAAATTATTTTTTAAAATTACTTTTATTTGTACAAATATATGGGGTACATGTGAAATTTAGTTAATGTATATAATGTGTCATGATCAAGTTGGAGTATTTAGGGTGTACATTATTCAGATACAACACATTTCTATTAACTATAGTCACCTCCTCTGCTATAAGACCTGAAGTTTATTCCTCTAACTGTATGTTTGTGCTCTTTAGCCCACCACTCTTCAACCTCCCACTTCTCCGAATTATGCTTCCCAGTCTCAGTTATCTATCTTTCCATTCCCTATCCCCTGCATAAAGTGATAACATGCAATATTTGTCTTTTGAACCTGGCTTATTTCACTTACGAAAATGACCTCCAGTTCCATCTATGTTGCTGCAAATGACATTTCATTCTATTTTATGGCTGAAGAGTATTCCATTGTATACCACATTTTCTTTATCCATTCATCCACTGATGAACACTTAGGTTGATTCTATATCTTTGTTATTGTGAATACTGCTGCAATAAACACGTGAGTGCAGGTGTCCCTTTGATAGATTGATTTATTTGCCTTTGAGTAAATACCCAGTAATGAGATTGCTTGATTGAATGTTGATTCTATTTTTAGTTTTGGAGAAATCTCCATGCTGTTTTCCATTGTGGCTGTACTATTTTACATTCCCACCAACAGTGTATAAGAATTTGCTTTTCTCTGCATCCTTACCAAACATTCATTATTTCTTGACTTTTTAATAATAGCCATTCTGCAGTCTGGATTAAGATGCTATCTGATTGAGGTTTTGGTTTGTATTTAGCTGATGATTAGTGATGTCAAGCATTATTTCCCTATAGCTCTTGGCCATTTGTATGTCTTCTTTTGAGAAATATCTATTCATGTTCTTTGCCCCTTTTGATGGGACTATTTGTTTTCTCCTGTTAATTTGTTTGACTTCCTTTTATATTCTGGATATTGGTCACTTGTTGGACAAACAGTTTGCAAATGTTTTCTGTCATTCAACAGGTCATCTTTTCACTCTGATGATTATGTCCTTTGTTGTGTAGAAGACTTTTAGTTTAATTAAGTCCCATTTGTCTATTTTTGTTGTTGTTGCCTATGCTTTTGAAGTCTTAGTCCAAAATCTTTGCCTAGACAAATGCCAGGAGAGTTTTTTCTAGGTTTCTCTCTAGTATTTTATAGTTTGGGGTCCTATGTTTAATTCTAATCTTTTGGTTAGTTTTTGCTTACAGTGAAATATAGGGATCCAGTTCTTTTTCTGAAAGTGGCTATCCAATTTTCCAACACCATTTATTGAACATGGTATCTTTCCATAACCTAAGTTCTTCTAGGCTTTGCTGAAGATCAATTGGTGCAAATATGCGACTATTTCTGGATTTCTTTTCTGTTCCATTGGTCTTTGTGTCTATTGTTTATACCAATATCATGCTGTTTGGGTTACATATAGCCTTGTAATATATTTTGAAGTGAGGTAACGTGATACCTCAGCTTCGTTGTTTTGCTCAGGATTGCTTTGGCCATTTGGGCTCTATTTTGGTTCCATACAAATTTAGGATTTTTTTTTTAAATTCTGTGAAGAATGACATTGGTATTTTGATAGGGATTGTATTGAATTGTAGATTGCTTTGGGCAATATGGTCTTATTAATGATATTAATTCTCTGATCCATGAGCATGGGATGTTTTTCCACTTGTTTTTGTCATCTCAATTTCTTTCATTAGTATTTTGTAGTTTTGTAGAGATTGTTCACCTCTTGGTTAACTTTATACCTAGGTTTGGGTGGGTTTTTTTTTTTTTTTTTTTTTGCTATTATAAATGAGATTTCCTTCTCAGCTAGATATTACTGGTGTATAAAAATGCTATCGATTTTTGTATATTGTTTTCTGTTCTACCAACTTATCTGACTCATTTATTAAATCTTAGAGTTTTCGGGTGGAGTCTTTTTTTTTTAACATTTTTAGTAAACGTTTATTTTTACATTCCTTAAAAACAAAACAAAAATCACAAGTTAATACTAACTCTTTGAAATATTGTACACCAAAGCCACCTTACTCATGCAGCAAGTTGGTCTATGTTCTCTTTACTTCTGTTTGCCAGATGATCCTCAATAATTTCTGCAAACAGATTCCTCTTCAACAGATTGTATGCAAGAGGTAAAAGCTGGCCAGCACTTTATGAAATAATGTGAGCCATAGCAAAAGAGGTCACTCCAACTCAAGCCCCATCCACAATCACATTCATCATTAGCAAACTGCACAAAAGTCATCATTTTCTGAATGGGAGCAAAAGCTTTCAGCCTCAACTATTGTCTTGCAAATTCTCTGAGGTAGCATCTGTTTCAGGGAGCTCTCTGTATCTAACATCATTTTTATCTACTGGAACAACAAGCACCATGAAAGGTCTTTGACACAACTTTCTTATCTCTCTGTTTCATCTCTTGGTTCTCTGTTCCAATGAGTACCCCAGTTTCCGGCTGCTTTTGTAAGTTTTTCATCTATGTTTTTCAAGAGATTAGTTTTCTTTTTATCCATTACTTTGGGTTGAGTCTTTAGGTTTTTCAACATATAAGATTATATCATCAGCAAAGAGGGACAATTGAACTTTCTCTTTTCCAGTTTGAGTGCCTTTATTTCATTCTCTGCCTATTGCTCTAGCTAGGACTCTAGATATTGATTGCTCTAGCTAAGACTTCCAGTACTATGTTGAATAAGAGTGCTGAAGTGGACATCTTTGTCTTGTTACGTTCTTAGAGCGACTTTTGACTTTTCCCCATTCAGTATGATGTTAGTTGTAGATTTGTCATATATGGCCTTTATTTTAGGTATATTCCTTTATGCTTAGTTTTTTTGAGAGTTTTATCATGAAGAAATGTTGAATTTTATTAATGCTTTTTCAGGAATTTTGTGTCTATGTTCATCAGGGATCTTGGTTTTTTTTGTTGTGTCCTTGTCTGGTTTTGGTATCAGGTGATGCTGGCCTTGTCAAATGAATTAGAAAATATTCCATCCTTTTTGATTTTTTGTAATAGTTTCATAAGGATTGGTATTAGTTCTTTGTACACTTGGTATAATTCGACTAAAATCCATCGGGTACTGGGCTTTTCTTTGTTGGGAGATCTTTAAAATACTGATCAATCTCACTACTCATTTTTAGTCCTGTCGTTTTCTATTCTTCTTGATTTCAATCTTGAAGATCATATGTTTCTAGGAATTTATCCCACTCCTCTATGTCTTTCCAGTTTGTCAGTGTAAGTTTTTCATAAGTCTCTGATGATCTTTGGTATTTCTGTGGTATCATTTGTAATGTCTCCTTTTTCATTTCCGATTTATTTGGGTCTTCTTCCACTTTTCTTGGTTAGTACAGCTAGCAATTTATAATTTTTTTATCTGTTGAAAACAACTTTACATTTCATTGATCCTTATATAGTTTTTTTTTAGTCTCCATTTCATTCGTTCCTACATTGATCTTTATTATTTCTTTTCTTACGCTAATTTGAGGATTGGTTTGTTCTTGCTTTTCTAGTTCCTTGAGGTGAATTGTTTTACTGTTAATTTGTAATCTTTCGTGTGTGTGTGTGTGTGTGTGTGTGAGACAGAGTCTCATTCTGTCACCCAGAGTGGAGTGCAGTAGCACAATCTCGGATCACTGTACTACAACCTCCATCTCCCAGGTTCAAGCGATTTTTGTGCCTCAGCCTCTGGAGTACCTGGGATTGCAGGTGCATGGCACCATGCCTGGCTAATTTTTGTATGTTTTAGTAGAGATGGGATTTGGCAACGTTGGCCAAACTAGTCTCAAACTCCTGACCTCAAGTGATCCACTGCCTTAGCCTCCCAAAGTGCTTGAATTACAGGCATGAGCCACCGTGCCTAGCCTAATTTGTAATCTTTCTACCTTTTTGATGTAGGTGGTTATTGCTATAAACTCTCTCTTAGCACTGCTTTTGCTGTATCCTAAGTTTTGGTATGTTGTATTTCTATTTTCATTTGTTTTAAGAAATTTTTGGTTTCCATTTTAATTTTTTCATCGACCCTATGGTCATATAGGAGCATATTGTTTAATTTCCATGTATTTGCATAGTTTCCAAAGTTCTGCTTGGTATTGATTCCTAGTTTTACTCCGTTATGGTATTAGAAGGCACTTAATATGACTTCAATTTAAAAAAACCTGTTAAGACTCCTTTTGTGTCCTAACATATGGTCTCTCCTGAAGAATGTTCATGTGATGATGAAAAAAATGTATATTCTGGAGCTGTTGGATAGAATGTTCTGTAAATATCTGTTAGATCCATTTCATCTAAAGTGCAGTTTAAATCCAATGTTTCTTTATTTTCTGTCTATGTGATTTGTCTACTGCTGAGAGTGGGTGTTAAAGTCCTCCACTATTATTGTTTTGTAGTCTATCTCTCTTTATACCTAGTAATATTTGCTTTATGAATGTGGGTGCACAAGTGTCAGGTGCATATATATTTAGAAGTGTTATATCCTCTTGCTGGGTTGATCCTTTTGTCATTATATAATGACATTCTTTGTATTTTTCTATTTTTTGCTGCTTTTGACTGAAAGTTTTTTTATTTGATGTAAGTATAGCTACTTCTGCTCACTTTTGGTTTCTGTTTGCATAGAATATTTTTCTATCCATCTACTTTCAGTCTATACATGTCTTTATTGGTAAGATTGAGTTTCCTGTAAGCAATGTGTAGTTGAATAATATTTTTAAAATCCATTTAGCCATTCTGTATCTCTTAAGTGGATAATTTAATATGTTTATGTACAAGATTATTGACATGTGAGGCTTTGTTGCTATCATATTGTTAATTTTTTCTGGTTGATTTATATATTCTTTGTTCTTTACTTTTTCTCTTGTTGTTTGTCATTGTGTTTTGGTGGATTTCTGAGTGGTATCATGACTCTTTTCTCTTCTTCCTTGTGTAATTGCTTTTACCAGTGAGTTTTATATACTTTCTAGTGTTTTCATGATATTAAATGTCATTCTTTTCACTTCCAGGTTCAGCATTCCTGAACATTTATTGTAGGACAAGTCTAGTGGTAATAATTTCCTCAGCATTTGCTTCTCTGGGAAGATTTTATTCTCCTTCATTTTTAAAGGATAAGTTGGTTGGATATAGTTTATTCTTGGCTGATAGTTTTTTTAAAAAATCACTTTGAATATATGATTCCATTCTCTTCTGGCCTGTAAGTTTTCTGTGGAGTAATCTTTTTTTTTTTTTTTTGAGATGGAGTCTTGCTCTGTCACCAGGCTGGAGTGCAGTGGTATGATCTCGGCTCATTGCAGGCTCTACCTCCCAGGTTCACATCATTCTCCTGCCTCAGCCTCCCAAGTAGCTGGGACTACAGGCGCCCGCCATGAAGCCCAGCTAATTTTTTGTATTTTTAGTAGAGACGGGGTTTCACCATGTTGGCCAGGATGGTCTCGAACTCCTGACCTTGTGATCTGCTTGCCTCGGCCTCCCAAAGTGCTGGATTACAGGCGTGAGCCCCGCACCCAGCCATTGGAATAATTCATATAGTTTGATGAGGTTTATCTTATAGGTGACTAGATGTTTTTTCTTCTTATTTTTAGGAGCCACTCCTTATCTTTGACTTTAGACAGCTTGACTATAAGGTACTGTGGAGAAGACCTTTTGCCATTGTATCTGCCTGAGGTTCACTGAGCCTCCTTTATATGAATGTTTAAATCTCTTGCTAGACTTAGGAAATTTTTCTTCTATTATTTTGTTATGTAAGTTTTCTAATCTTTCACATTTTCTTCACCCTTGGGAATGCCAATAGTTTAAATATTCTGTCACCTTATATTGTCCCAAATGTCACAAAGGCTTTGCTCATGCCTTTTTAATCTTTTTAATTTATTTTTACCTGCTGAATTGTTTCAAAAGACTGTCTTTGAATTCTGAGAATTTTTCTTCTGCTTGATCTAGTCTATTGTTGAAGCTTTTACATGTATTTTTATTTTCTACAATGAATTCTTCAGTTCCAGAATTTCTATTTAGTACCTTTTTTTTTTTAATGTATCTCTTTGGTAAATTTCTGATTCATATCCTGAATTATTTTTCTGATTTCTTTATATTATTTTTCAGAATTCTCTTGTATCTCACTGAGTTTCTTTAAAATCAATATTTTGAATCCTTTATCTGGGATTTTTTTTTTTTTTTAGCACATCAGAGTTGCAAAGTATATCTGGGATTTTGACCTTTTTAAAATTAAGATCTATTACTGGAGAATTATTGTGTTCCTTTGGAGGCACATTTCTTTGATTTTTCATGTTTCCTTTGTCCTTACATTGACATCTGCACATCTGGTATAATAGTCACTTCTTCCTATTTTTACATTAATTTTATAGGGGAAAACCTTTTTTCCTATAGATGTATCTGTAGTGTTGGCTGGATAGGTCACTTTGGCTTTGATTTTGGTGTGTGGAGTAATGTGGTCTCTGTATGATTTCTTTAGCTATAAATAGTGTTGGTGGTATCTGTGATTTCCTTGGTAGGTTAGGATGCAGTTTTTTAGTGGAGTTTGTGGGTGAAGTTGTGCTGGGACTAGGATGCCAGGCGGGCCAGTCTTCAGACCCTAGTGGTGGCAGGGGTGGGCTGAGAGTACCTATCCTTGTGCCCTAGGGCAGTTTATGCTAGCACTGGTGTTGGCAGTTACCAGCAGACCGATTCTTGGGCCTTCCTGTGGCTTACTTAGATGCCAGCAGTAGCAACAGTGGTCTGGGCAGATGGGCATGTTCTCAGACGCCTGGGAAGCCGGTATGAGAGATGGGTGATGGCAGTAGCAGTGGTGGGACAAATCTCTAGGTCCCGAGCAGTGTGTGCTGATGTTGGAAGTGGCTGTGATGAGCTAGGTGGGCCAGTCTCCAGGCACACAGGTGGTGCTTGCAGGTAGGTGCCAGCTGAGGAGGTACTGGCCAGGAATTTAGGCCCAAATTCCAGCCCCTGGAGCACTCAGGTATTGAATGTGGTGAATTGGGTTGGGCCATCCCCAGGACTCTGTGTTATGCCATCTCTCTCAGAGGGGGTAAAGATAAAGCCTTGCTGGGTAGGCTTGTGCTCAAGTTCCCTAATGAACTTGCTCGGCTAGTGCTGAGCAACACTAGCCATGGTCAGCAGGAACGAACAATTCTCAGGCCCCAGGTGGAGTGCTAAGTTGAGGGTCTATAACAGCCTTCATTGGCAGGGCCTCAGTGGGGCATTCCTCAGTAACTATGGCCTTGCCTGTTGGCTAGGGACTGCATGTCCTTCTCACGTCCCAGTCCCCATAGGCTTGTTCCCAGCTTTGATGGCCGTAGCCTACACCTAGTTTGTGTCCCAGCTGTGGCTGCAGGAGCCCCCATGCAGCTTGCAACTCAGTCCCAATGGCAATCTGTGCTCTGTTCACATCCCAGTCTCAGTCCTGGCAGTATTCACTTCCCAGCCCCAGCAGCTGCAGCTCACTCCTTGCATGCTTCTCAGTCCTGGATGCAGGAGAACTCTCAGTACACACCCCAGTCACAGCAGTGACAGCCTAAGTTTCCCTAACAACTCAGATCAGTGCCACCAGACCCCAGGACAGTGTGAAGTCTTCAAAGGTTAGGTTTGAAAATGGCACCTTGCTCTAGCCTTGTAGCTGCTTAGGTCTCAGAAAGGGTGTGGGACCCAGCACAAGCTCCCTCCCTATAGCTGTTCCTCCCATGGTCTCCTGGCAGCTCTCTGTGTTAGTTTCAGGGCTTGGCAGTGTCAATGGGCTCTCCTGTGACTAGGATTGTATGATTCTATGGTGGGCATGTGGGCCACTGGAAGTCTCACACTCTCCCCATGTTGGAAAGTCATTCCAAGCTCCCAGCTGATCCCAGACAAGTTGGCTTCCCCTTTTGCTTCCTCTTCCTTGATTTTGGTGTTTCTGTCACTTCTTTGTTTGAATTCCAGTGTTCTCTCTTGAGTAATGTATTCAAAGTACACTTATCTGTACACTATTTTGATTCTTCTAAGTGGAGGAGGTAGGCATGCGATACTTCTAGTCAGCCATCTTGAAGCCCCTCCTTGTCTTCCATTTTTTAATGATTTATATGTAAGAGGTTGATAATGGTTGGCTCTGTGTCCCCACTGAAATCTCATCTCGAATTGTAATCCCCATATTTTGACCTGGTGGAGGTGATTGGATCATGGGGGTGGTTTCCCATGAACATGCCCACCTGCCCAGGCCACTGCTGCACTACTGGCTCTGAGTAAGCAACAGGAAGGCCCAAGAATTGATCTTCAAGTGAATGCCAACATCAATGCTGGCATAACTTCCCTAGGACACAAGGATAGGCACTTCATGGGGGAAACCCATGGCTGTTCTCATAATAGTGATTTGTTCTCATGACAGTGACAGTTTTAAAGTGTGGCACCTCCTTGCTTTCCTCTTGCCACCACGTAAGATGTGCCTTGCTTCCCCTTCGCCTTCTGCCATGATTGTTAAGTTTCCACTGAAGCCTCCCAGCCATGCAGAACTGTGAGTCAATTAAACCTCTTTTGTTTATAAATTACCCAGTCTCAGGTAGTATTTTTTATAGTGGTGTGAGAATGGACAAATACAGAGGCTACAAAACAGTAACCATCAAAAATTCTAGAAAAGTGGTCAAATTTTGGCCGGCGCGGTGGCTCATGCCTGTAATCCCAGCACTTTGGGAGGCCAAGGCGGGTGGATCACCTGAGGTCAGGAGTTCGAGATCAGCCTGGCCAACATGGTGAAACCCTGTCTCTACAAAAATGCAAAAATTAGCTGGGCATGTGGCAGATGCCTGTAATCTCAGCTACTCAGGCGGCTGAGGCAGGAGAATCACTTGAACCTGGGAGGCGGAGGTTGCAGTGAGCCGAGATCATGCCATTGCACTCCAGCCTGGGTGACAAGAGTGAGACTCCGTCTCAAAAAAACAAAAACAAAAACAAACAAACAAAAAAGAAAAGTGGTCAAATTTTATCAGGTTGTATATAGAAAAGGCAAGGAAATAGATAGAGATAGGAAAATGTAAAAGTAAAAGGCAAGAAATAACCACAGAGGAGATGACTTTGAGTAATGGAAGAAAGTCTTTCTGTTAGATGTTAGTCTGAAAGATGCATTTTTCTCTGCACTATCTAAAGCTAGTGAGAGCTATAGGGTTATCCTAAACACAGTTAAAGAAAGCACTGTCAGACATTTTTCAGGAAGCTGTAATGAAGAATATTTTTATATAATAGGCACATCTCCAATATTTCCTTAGTGCAAATCCACATTTGTGCAAAATTAAATAAGAACAGAAAACCTAGGGCAATAGAAAGTATGTTTGATGAATCCATGTAGCTTGGTTTGAAAGTTATACTTTTAATGACTATTAATAAGGCAGGCAGAGAGAATGAGAATTCTTGTTCAATTTGAGTATTAGTTTTGATCTATGGAATGGTTTGGACCCACTTAGATTATGATTCTGTAGGAGCTAATTACGAAAAGACACATCAGAAAAATTACCCAAAACTTGGAAATGAGGCAAAAACAAAAACAAAACAAAATGGTGACAGCATGACTTTCAATATGAAACAGTAGAAAAGGCCACCCAAGGATTGTTCTTCTCAGTGCTACCGTAATTATAGGATCAGACTTAGTAAGTCACTCATTAACTCAGAGACTTTGTCAGGTAGAGATGGTGGTAATTTCTGCTGGAACAGATGATATAGAGATTTATGGCTACTGGTCATTACCAGTTTATATCTAACCAGCAATCTTATCCTAACGTTTGTTTGTTAAATGTCCTATGAATAATCCAGCTTCTTAACTCTTTCAACCTATCATAACATCTTACTGGTTCTCCCATAATTTTAATATATGCTTGAGAGTCATGGTTTCGCTTTTTGAAAATTATACTTTAACAAGAATAGTCCATCCTCATTACTCAGATTTATTTTTTATTAATACCCATTGAAGTAGAATTGTTATTTCTATGTCACTTGCAATTTGCCATGAATACTTATTCCTAATACTTGACTTATAATGCTATGTATACTTATGCTAGTTAAATCTTCACAGAGGAGGTTTTATTGTTTTAAGCTGGTGCTTATGCAAAATAATCCTCAAAAATTTTGTAGGTGAAATACTCAAATTTGGTGGATGCAATTAACATTTTCAGTCAGGACCCTACTACCCAGAGTAGACAAACTAAGAAAGCAGTGGCCAATTTAGTGCTGCAACTGAGTGAAGTTGACATCATCACAGATCCTTCTGTATCTGAAGGATACAGAAGGATCCTCTTTTGCCTCATTCTCCTTTTATCATTCTCCTTTGCCTCATTCTTCTTTTATCATTCTATATACACTTTGCAGGGTATTTTGAGACAGATTTTTTTAAAGAACAGTTGAGTTGGCCAGGATTTTATATCTGTTTGCTTGCCTTTGTTATTCGCCATTCACTAAGGTGAATGGATACCCAATTGCTAACAGCATCATATACCCTGGGGTTCTATGCCCGATAGTGTTCCACTGATTTAAAAGAATATGAACTGCCATCTGACAAACAATGCTCGTTAATGGATTACTCCATTTCTTACACTAGAAGCTAATGACAGATAGTTCAGATTGTTTTGAATTATGAGGAAACTTTTTGATATGAATAAAGACTGGTAGCAAAACATTCACTTGCTGATCACATCTCACATATCTACATTCCATTAATTCTGCATAAGGTGATGCTCATCACTGAAGGTAATGTGTGGTTTATTATGCTAATGTGAAAATAACACCTTTTAAAATTCCCACTCAAAGTATCCTGCATAACAGTTGAAAGTGACAACTTGAGCTTTACCAGGGGGCTGTATCAACCCATCACTATTTTTCACTTTTGTAAAAAATAAAAAACCAAGGTAGTTGAAATGTAAATACTCTAATTTTGCCTAATTATTGTATAACATCATGTGCCTTATATTAACTGCTATCCTCTTGTATATAAGCCATTAGTCATCTTCTGCAATGGCAAGAGAGGGTGTGTGCAGAGAGGCGAGGGTGGGAGGGGGACCACGAAGTTGCCATGTTATTGAAAACAACTAGGGGTTCCCTTTGTGTTTTATGTTTACTTTCTGTAGGCAAGTCAAATCATTGACAGGGTCTTGAATTCTTAAGTCCCTCCAAAAGTCTCAAGACCTCTCACTGTGTCCTAACAATTTAACCTTTCTAAAAGAATTATCTGGCTTTTAAATGTTCAAATCTTCCTAGCTTAGGTTTGTTTGTTATGTTGTTGTTGTTGTTTCAAGTATTGGAACAATAGTAGATGAGAAAAACATTTGGCCTTCACGCATTTTCCTTCTGGACATGAGTTAATTATGTCCAGTATAGTGTGTGAAAGGAAAACAAATATTGGGGCCCCCAAATCATTAAGCTAAAGGGGAAAGTCAAGCTGGGAACTGCTTAGGGCAAACCTGCCTCCCATCCTATTCAAAGTCACCTCTCTGCTCACTGAGATAATGCATATCTGATTGCCTCCTTTGGAGAGGCTAATCAGAAACCCAGAAGAATGCAACCATTTGTCTCTTATCTACCTATGGCATGAGTCCTCAACCTTGACAAAATAAACTTTCTAAATTAACTGAGACCTGTCTCACATATTCGGGGTTCAGAAATGGAAGATTAATCATTTCTTAAGTGATTTGCAAAAGGTAAAATGTGGAAAGAGCACTAGATTTGGACACAGAACTGGTTTCTAGTCTGGCTTTGCAAGTCAGTTTAACAATTCTTTTATCTGCAAAGCAAGAATAATATCTCATGCCGGGCGCGGTGGCTCACGCTTGTAATCCCAGCACTTTGGGAGGCCGAGGCGGGCGGATCACCAGGTCAGGAGATCGAGACCACGGTGAAACCCCGTCTCTACTAAAAATACAAAAAAATTAGCCGGGCATGGTGGCGGCGCCTGTAGTCCCAGCTACTCAGAGAGGCTGAGGCAGGAGAATGGCGTGAACCCGGGAGGCGGAGCTTGCAGTGAGCCGAGATTGCGCCACTGCACTCCAGCCTGGGCGACAGAGCGAGACTCCGTCTCAAAAAAAAAGAATAATATCTCACAGTGTTGTGATATATTTGAGATACTTTATCATCTGCGAGGTGCTTTACAAATGTGAGATTTCTTCATTCTTTGATTAACTTATGTTGGGACTCAAAAAGCAATACACCCAAAGACTGACACTTTGACATACTGAGAGACCTTAGAAGCTGCGTTGGAATCATGACCTCTCTAACTTGTCTGTTCCCCCACA
Source organism: Nomascus leucogenys (assembly GCF_006542625.1). Taxonomy (NCBI): domain Eukaryota; kingdom Metazoa; phylum Chordata; class Mammalia; order Primates; family Hylobatidae; genus Nomascus; species Nomascus leucogenys. Next base: position 32,881 of record NW_022097914.1, read on the forward strand.
GCCCTGCCCTGCCTGTGCAGGGAGGGACTCTCTATGAAATTTCCTTATCAGAACAAAAAAGCTTCTTTCCAAAAAAAAAAAAAAAAGCAATTGTCTTAAATGGTCTCCCTAGGGATCTTATGGGATCTTATCAATAACCAGGAAATATTAACATCTAGAGAGACTGGGGGTCATCACCACACCAGACAAACTTTTTTTTTTTGGAGAAGTGGTCTTGCTATGTTGCCTAGTCTGGAGTGCAGGGACTATTCATAGGTACCATCATAGTACACTATAGGCTCAAACTCCTAGGCTCACTGCCAGCACACCTGGCTAAAGACTTTTCATCTATTCTTTGAAAGGAAGCTCCAAGAGATTACTTGAATAACTTTATTTGCATAATAAGACAAACTTTGTTCCTGTGCAGCTCCACCTCCTGCCTCCCAGGTCCAGGTCTCTCTATGAAAAAGGGTAAATAACCTTCTGTCCCCCACTGGGTTATTGGATAATCATTTTCCTGTGAATCCCCCATGCTATGCATGTTAAAATAAAATTTGTATGCCTTTTCTCCTATTAATCTGCCTTTTGTCAGTTGATTTTTCAGTGAACCTTCAGAGGGTAATGGAGAAGTTTTCCTTGGTCCCTGTACTTATACAACTCTACATACTAAATTACAATTAAATCTATTTTTTTTTTTTTTTGAGATGGAGTTCCACTCTGCTGCCCAGGCTGGAGTGCAATGGTGCAATCTCGGCTTACTGCAAACTCTGCCTCCTGGATTCAAGTGATTCTCCTGCTCAGCCTCCCAAGTAGCTGGGATTACAGGCAACTGCCACTACAACTGGCTAATTTTTGTATTTTTAGTAGAGATGGGGGTTTTCACTATGTTGGCCAGGCTGGTCTCAAACTCCTGACGTCGTGATCCACCCACCTCGGCCTCCCAAAGTGCTGGGATTACAGGCGTGAGCCCCCCGCGCCTGGCTTTTAAATTAAATCTATTAATCTTTTTTTTTTTTTTTTTGAGACAGAGTCTCATTTTGTCACCCTAGCTGGAGTGCAGTAACACAAAACACAACTCATTGTAGCCTTGACCTCCTGGGCTCAAGCAATCCTTCCACCTCAGCCTCCCAAGTAACTGGGATACAGGTGCATGCCACCATGCCCAGCTAATTTTTAAATTTTTTCTAAAGACGGGATTTTGCCATGTTGCCCAGGCTAATGTCTATTAATTCTTTTCTCTTAGGATTGAAAGAGAAAACTGGAAAGATTGATGGACTTATGCTAACACAATCAAGCCTAAAAACCAGAGCAGTTGTGACAAGGTTGAAGTTCATTCATCAGCAGTGAATGAGATGGAAGTATTCACCTCTATAATTATTTTGCTCACCTTAATAATGATGACTGACCAATTAGGCTGGTCATTGAATTCATTATAAAGATGGCCATAACAAATGTTATCAGCTCCACTAGAAGTAATTTAAAGAAAAAACAGTATAGGACTGGAAGTTTAGGATGCCTAGGTTTAGTCTCCTGCAAAGAGAAGGCATGTGATTTAAGGTTAATCACTCAGCCTTTCTGAGCCCATTTCCACTTCTGTGAAATTATGGTTTGGAGTAAATGACTTTCATATTTCTTATTTGGTGTCATTGTGATTCCTTTTCCAGCCATGCCTCCCAGTGATGGAGCTGAGGCAGGTATTTCCCTTTCATTACATTTTTTTATTACATTTTTATATCTCAAATTTATGTGGAACAGCATTTTAAACTGTTTCTTATTTTGTGCCTACTGATCATTGCATTTTAGGTTAGTCAGAATACCAGTACTGGCTTTTATGATTTGATGTTTGAAAGGATGCTTCCAAAGGAAATTTAAAGAAACTGATAATTAAATTTATCAGTTCAGAGAATAAATTAGGCAGGTTCTTTTAACAACAAAAATGATGTTCTCAACACAGTCTAAATTAATAATAAGCCAAAATGATCATATTCTAAGATTATGCATATCTAAACCATAGAATGAGACTGCTGATTTAATTAAATCAGATCAAATAAGAAGGTTTTTCTTCAATAACACATCATCGCTCAAGCTTAAAAATATTTTGAAAGTGAGAGAACACCACATTCTAACCTCATCTTTACAGAGAAGAATTTTGCTTAGGGGAACCAAAACAAGTATGCTACATCTTGACTTTAAAACTGATAAGGCTGTCTTCTAAAGAAACTGAAGAAAGTGCTCTCCTTGAAATGTTTAAATGTTAATCAACCTCGTGAGGCTATTTATAAATCAGCCTTAAGTAACTAAATTGAATCAGAGCCTCCTTATAATGTCACATACCTTGTCACCATTTACCTCATTTACCTGTCAACCTTCCTTGGCTGCCACAAAGGCCAAATAAGAAAGAAGCAAAAACTTAGAGAAATGCCTTGAGACCAGAAGATTTTTCTTGAGGTAGGATCAAGCAGGATGGGGGCTGAATACTGGGTCTCTGAAGCTGGCTACCTGCAGCAGCTATGCTAGTGTCTACTGTTTGAGTACATTGCTACTGGTATGAAATTAAGGTATGGTTAGCAAGAAGGAGGAGGAAATGGCTTCTGGTTAGGCAACAAACACTGTCTTTCATACCTATTATCCAACATACCCAACTGATTGATTTCCTGAGTGAGTACCTGTTCAAATCATGATTTCCAACCTTTACTCCTTTTCTTATAAGCTACAGAACCCTAAAGAAAAAGCAATCTATGGCAAAATAGAAAACAAAACAAAACAAAAAACTAACAAATTCTTTCACTTGAGCATTCTAAATATGGGAGACCAGAATATGCCACCCCAAATATAAAGGACTGTTGAGCTGAAGACAATTATGAGGATACAGGAAAGCTGTCTGCCTCCTTCTATAAGCCTAAAAGCAGGTCATAGATTTACAAAGACAAAGAAAGATTATGCGGCCTGTGGGCTCATCCCAGTCCCTCCATGGCTTTCCCCAACCCTCTTCTACCAGGGAGAACAAGGTTTTAAACTTTGTTAACCACTGAAGACAATTTGTCATCCCAGAGAGGTACCAGTGGAATCTACATTTATAAGCTTTATTAACTAGAATTTATCAACCAATTATTTACTTTTCCACAAATTTTAGCACCTAAAACTCAAAGTCCTTTTCCTTTGTCTTGTCATGTCTCTAAAAATTTACTTTTCTTTCTTGAAGATGCTCTTTAAACTGGAAGTCAAAGCCCCTCTAGGAGACTACTTATTTTCTGGGATGTCTCCCATGTAAATATATAAAAATACATGTTAGTAAACTTCTGTCTTTTTCTTGTTCATCTGTCTTTTGTAACAGGGATCTGTTCCAACTAAGAACCTATGGGAGTTATTTTGCCCTACAGGTAACTGCAATGGAATCATAAAACTCTGCAGAACAGTTTGTAAACCATTTTTCTAGTTGATCAGTTTTTCTGAAATTATGACAGCCAAAAAGAAAGATATAATTTAGGGCTAGTTTTGCAAGCACAGATTGATCTATCAGCTTACTGTTTTATATCTGGTAGATTTTTTTTTAAACCCACTTTCTGTTCATCTACACATCAGATTAACCAAACTCTTCATTACCTTGGTAAACTTACCCACAAGGCCCACAGTGCTGAAGACCCAGGCTGGGGAGGCTATTCCTCTAGTATATGCTACATGTCTGCTCTGCCAGTCTAGTTAGTATTTACTAAGACCAATTGTGCTTCCCTAAGCTGTTGTACTTATAATAATGTAGTTTGAATATTATATAAACAAAAATGTGTAAAAATAAAAGTTCTATTGTTTTATGAAAATCTAGTAGACAAAAATTAACCAGAACTAACGTAAGAGCTAAAATTCTAAAATATGTAGATTAAAATGTAGGAGACAATCTTTGAGACCTAGGGATAAGCTAAAATTTCTTAGATGGGACACAAAAAGCACAACATATAAAAGAAAAAAAAATAAATTGGACTTCATCAATGTGAAAAACTTTTAATATTCAAAAGAAAATGAAAAGGCAAGACATGAACTGAGAGAAAATATCTGCAACACATATACCTGATATAAGAAATATCCACAATAATAGAGAAAAATAAGGAACTCATACAACTCAATAATAATGAGATAAGCAACTCTATTTTTTTAAAAACTAATCAAAGCATTGAACAAATTAGTAAATGGAGGGTGGATGGTTAAGACCTGGTTTCCCACTATTGGAGAGGAAAGTTTATAATTCAGCAAGAACAGAAGGCTAGAATGACCCTTGTGGCGCTGGATTACTGTTGGAGATATCAGTATGTATTGGCTAATATATATACAAATGGATAGATACAGAAATAATGAGAGATCTCTGAAATGTCAGTGAGTTGGTATAACATAATTACCTAGCTCTCTCTGCTAAGAGGTCTTAAAGGTAATGATGCTTCTGTAACATTAAGTAGTCCCAGTGTCCAAATCTTGGTTTCTAAATCTTATTTCCAAAGAACAGGGCTCCTGGGAGAAATGGTGATTCTAGTACTGGACACAGAAAATTAAGATGAGCTTGGGAACGTTTGTAGTGCCAGAAAGTAGGGAAGTGCTCCTTCCTTAACCCCTCCAGAAAGAGCAGAGTCCTGTATAAGGGACACAAGAGTGAAACTGAAGAAATACCTGATGTCTAAAGTTGGAACAATTTAAATCAATAAAAAAATATAGTAAAGGCATATAACACAAAGGATAAAATAAATAGTCATGTGTCTATACTGATATAAATCAATGACTGAATAAGTAATGTAGGAAAAGAGACAAATCTTTACTATGGGAATTCCAAAAATGTTATGTAGATCCCTCTTCTCCAAGGGGAGGAGCTTAGTTCTTCCCATGCCTCCCTCTGAGTGTGGGCTTGACTTAGTGATTCACTCCAAGAATAGAGTATGGAAAGAGAAAAACAGTAACTTTACAGTGGAAAAAGCCTGTAAACACTACCTTAACCAAGTGATGAAGATTAACCATCACAGGTAATGTCATGTGAATATCATGTGCCCCTGAATATAAGCAATGAAAAAGGCACTTCATCCTGTGTTATTCATTTCAAAACCTCCATAACCCCAGCCCAACCAAAAAGAAAAACATCAGACAAACACAATTTGAGGGACATATACAAATACTTGACTAGTACTCCTCTAGAACTTTCAAGGTTATGAAAACAACTAAAGACTAAGAAACTGTCAGAAACCAGAGATGACTAAGGAGCCATGACAACTGAATGCAATGAAGCATCCTGGATGAGATCTTAGAACAGAAAAGGCAAATTAATGGAAACCTGGTGATATTCAAATAATGTCTGGACCTTAGTTAATCGTAATATACTAAGGTCTATTTCTTACAAATGTACTATCATAATGTAATGTGTATAACAGTAAGGGAAACTAAAAACTGGGTGGAGGGTCTAAGGGTACTCTCTGCACTATCTTACACTTTTGTGCAACTATAAATTATCCCAAAGTAAACAGTTGATTTTTTTAAAAAACAAACTCATAACAACCAAAAATATAATTACTCATTTAATCAATATAACTACCTTAAAGCAAAAAGTGGCAAACACTGGAAAACACTGAAAAACACTGAAAAATCATGTGACAAATAGAAAAGATATAGAAGAGAACACTATTCAAGAAAAGTCGCTTTGGAAGCCAAAATTAAAACAGAGCACTCAGACTTTGTTCCCTCCCTCTTACCTCATGCAAAGGGAGAGAAACGACTCCTCCTAGTATTCAATACTCTATATGGTCAGATTTATTCTCTAGTAATAAACTATAGAAATAATCTCCAAAAGTGGCCGGGCGCGGTGGCTCACGCCTGTAATCCCACCACTTTGGGAAGCCGAGGCAGGCGGATCACGAGGTCAGGAGATGGAGACCGTCCTGGCTAACACGGTGAAATCCCGTCTCTACTAAAAATACAAAAAATTAGCCGGGCGTGGTTGCAGGCGCCTGTAGTCCCAGCTACTCGGGAGGCTGAGGCAGGAGAATGGCGTGAACCCCGGGAGGCGGAGCTTGCACTGAGCTGGAATTCCGCCACTGCACTCTAGCCTGGGCGACAGAGCCAGACTCCGTCCCCCCCAAAAAAAAGAAAAAAAGAAATAATCTCCCAAAGTATAGCCTTGATCTTAACCCTACAGCCTTTGCTGGGTCCCCAGGAAAAAAATTTTGAACCGCTGGCAATTTTTTTTCAGGTCACAGGTCACTAGCTTTTGCAAATACAAATTATGAAGTATAGATTTTATTGTTCTTTCAAATGCAAATATTCCAAACACCATTTCCACTTATAAAATTTCCAGAAATTCTTCAAAATGATAATGGGCCTAATTATCACATGGTTTTTCTTCCGAACCAATCACATGCTGTACTTGCTGGTCTGTGACTAGGGCAGAGAGAGAAATTCTCATCCCAGTTGCACCAGACAGGATTGTGTAGGAGACGGGATTTGCAGCTACAATCTGCTAAGGAAAAGTAGGTGCGGCCACTAGTCAGAGCTGTCTGGAGACCAGGTTTTGTATGACTTGTGCATTCTGCAATTAAAAACAACAGAGGCTGGGCACAGTGGCTCATACCTGTGATCCCAGCACTTTGGGAGACGGAGGTGAGGGGCATTGCTTGAGCACAGGAGTTCAAGACGAGCCTGGGCAACATAGAGAGATGCCATCTTTCCAAAAAATAAAAATAAAAAAAATATATATACACACACACACACACACATATATAAACAAAAACAACAACAGAGAGAGAAATAGAGAGGAAGGGAAGAAAGAGAGAAAAAGCAATATGCAAAAACCATATAATCATAATTACAAACACCATTGTTTACTGAATGCAGCCTCAATGTCAGTGCTAGATGTTGTATATCAGCTGTCTGGTCTGATTCTTGAAATAACTGAATGAGAAGGGTATAATGATTTTCCCCATGTTGTAGATGGTGTCTGAAAGAGATTGCATAACTTGTCCAAAGTTAAACAGTCTGTATGTGGCAGAACCACAGCTGGAACTGTGGCACTAAATCAAATAATCTTTTTAGTAAGGAAAAGTGATCTTTCTCAGAGGTCTACTCTCCATTTAAACCCATTTATCTAATAACACACGAAACTTGTCACATCAAAAGCAAACAAAAAAGTCAAAAGATTTGGACACTTGATCAAAGAGTATATGCAGATGTCAAAGAAGATATATATAAACAGATACGTAACATTAATCATCAAGGAAGTGCAGATTAAAACCACATGAGATACAATCACACATTCACTAGAATTGCTAAAATAGAAAGGATACCATTGGCAAGAATTGATGAGGAGGTAGAGCAACTGAAACGCTGGTTCATTGTTGGCGGGAATGCAAAATGGCACAACCAACTTTGAAAAATATTTTGGCAGTTCCTTAAAAGGTTAAAAACACACCTGTCATACAACCTAGCCACTTTACTTTTAAGAATATGAAAGTCCATACCAAGATTTACCCATAAATGTTTATAGTAGCTTTGTTTGTAGTAGCCCAAAACTGAAAAATATCTAAACATCTGTCAGCAAATGAGTGTATAAAAGAATTGTTCTAAGTTAATACACCAGAATATTAGTCTAATAAAAAAGGAATGAATTACCGATACATGCAAAAACATAGATAATCTCAAAAGCATTATGCTAAGTGAAAAAGTGGACCCAGAAGACTATATTCTATATTCTTCTATTTGTAAAAATTATAGAAAA
>NW_022097915.1:0-8423 GCF_006542625.1 Nomascus leucogenys
TAAGAGGCCTATGGTGGAAAAAGGAATACCTTCAAATAAAAACTACACAGAAGCAATCTGTGAAACTTCTTACGGTTCTGTTCTTTAAACTAACACAGTTGAACCTTAATTTTGATTGAACAGTTCTGAAACACTCTTTCTGTAGAAAATGCAAGTGGACCTTCGGAGCGCTAAGAGGCCTATAGCGGAAAAAGTAATACCTTCAAATAAAAACTACACAGAAGCATTCTGTGAAACTTCTTTCTGTTCTGTGCTTTCAACTAACAGAGTTTAACCTTACTTTTGATTGAGCAGTTCTGAAACCCTCTTTCTGTAGAAAATGCAATTGGACATTCAGGGCGCTAAGAGGCCTATAGTGGAAAAGGAATATTTTCAAATAAAAACTGCACAGAAGAAATCTGTGAAACTTCTTACTGTTCTGTGCATTCAGCTAACAGAGTTGAACCTCAGTTTTGATTGAGCAGTTCTGAAACCCTCTTTCTGTAGAAAATACAAGTGGACATTCAGGGCGCTAAGAGTACTATAGTGGAAAAAGGAAAAAGTTCACATAAAAACTACACAGAAGCTATCTGTGAAACTTCTCTCTGTTCTGTGCATTCAACTAACGGATTTGAACCTTACTTTTGATTGAGAAGTTCTGAAACACTCTTTCTGTAGAAAATGCAAGTGGACCTTCGGAGCGCTAAGAGGCCTACAGCGGAAAAAGTAATACCTTCAAATACAAACTTCACAGAAGCATTCTGTGAAATTTCTTTCTGTTCTTTGCATTCATCTAACAGAGTTGAACCTTACTTTTGATTGAGCACTTCTGAAACACCCTTTCTATAGAAAATGCAATTGGACATTCAGGGAGCTAAGAGGCCTATAGTGGAAAAAGGAATATTTTCAAATAAAAACTGCACAGAAGCAATCTGCGAAACTTCTTACTGTTCTGTTCATTCAACTAACATAGTTGAACGGTAGTTTTTATTGAGCAGTTCTGAAACACTCTTTCTGTAGAAAATGCAAGTGGACATTCAGGGCGCTGAGAGGCCTATAGTGGGAAAAGGAATATCTTCAAATAAAAACCACACAGAAGCAATCTGTGAAACTTCTTACTGTTCTGTGCATTCAACTAACCGAGTTGAACCTTAGTTATTATTGAGCAGTTCTGAAACACTCTTTCTGTAGAAAATGCAAGTGAACATTCAGGGCGCTAAGAGTCCTATAGCGGAAAAATGAATATGTTCAAATAAAAACTACACAGAAGCAATCTGTGAAACTTTTTACTGTTCTGTGCATTCAACTAACAGAGTTGAACCTTAGTTTATATTGAGCAGTTATGAAACACTCTTTCTGCAGAAAATGCAAGTGAACATTCAGGGCGCTAAGAGGCCTATAGTTGAAAAAGGTATATGTTCAAATAAAAACTACAAAGAAGCTATCTGTGAAACTTCTTACAGTTCTGTGCATTCAACTAACAGAGTTCAACCTTACTTTTGATTGAGCAGTTCTGAAACACCCTTTCTGTAGAAAATGCAAGTGGACATTCAGGGCGCTAAGAGGCCTATGTGGAAAAAGGAATACTTCAAATAAAAACTCACAGAAGCAATCTGTGAAACTTCTTACGTTCTGTTCTTAACTAACAGTTGAACTTATTTTATTGACAGTTCTGAAACACTCTTTCTGTAGAAAATGCAAGGAAAAAAAAAAAAAAAAAAAAAAAACAGAAGCATCTGTGAACTTCTTTGTTCTGTGCTTCAACTAACGAGTTAACTTATTTATTGAGCAGTTCTGAAACCTCTTTCTGTAGAAAATGCAAGTGAACATTCAGGGCGCTAAGAGTCCTATAGCGGAAAAATGAATATGTTCAAATAAAAACTACACAGAAGCAATCTGTGAAACTTTTTACTGTTCTGTGCATTCAACTAACAGAGTTGAACCTTAGTTTATATTGAGCAGTTATGAAACACTCTTTCTGAAGAAAATGCAAGTGAACATTCAGGCGCTAAGAGCCTATAGTGAAAAAGTATATGTTCAAATAAAAACTACAAAGAACTATCTGTGAAACTTCTTACAGTTCTGTGCATTCAACTAACAGAGTTCAACCTTACTTTGATTGAGCAGTTCTGAAACACCCTTTCTGTAGAAAATGCAAGTGGACATTCAGGGCGCTAAGAGGCCTATGGTGGAAAAAGGAATACCTTCAAATAAAAACTACACAGAAGCAATCTGTGAAACTTCTTACGGTTCTGTTCTTTAAACTAACACAGTTGAACCTTAATTTTGATTGAACAGTTCTGAAACACTCTTTCTGTAGAAAATGCAAGTGGACCTTCGGAGCGCTAAGAGGCCTATAGCGGAAAAAGTAATACCTTCAAATAAAAACTACACAGAAGCATTCTGTGAAACTTCTTTCTGTTCTGTGCTTTCAACTAACAGAGTTTAACCTTACTTTTGATTGAGCAGTTCTGAAACCCTCTTTCTGTAGAAAATGCAATTGGACATTCAGGGCGCTAAGAGGCCTATAGTGGAAAAGGAATATTTTCAAATAAAAACTGCACAGAAGAAATCTGTGAAACTTCTTACTGTTCTGTGCATTCAGCTAACAGAGTTGAACCTCAGTTTTGATTGAGCAGTTCTGAAACCCTCTTTCTGTAGAAAATACAAGTGGACATTCAGGGCGCTAAGAGTACTATAGTGGAAAAAGGAAAAAGTTCACATAAAAACTACACAGAAGCTATCTGTGAAACTTCTCTCTGTTCTGTGCATTCAACTAACGGATTTGAACCTTACTTTTGATTGAGAAGTTCTGAAACACTCTTTCTGTAGAAAATGCAAGTGGACCTTCGGAGCGCTAAGAGGCCTACAGCGGAAAAAGTAATACCTTCAAATACAAACTTCACAGAAGCATTCTGTGAAATTTCTTTCTGTTCTTTGCATTCATCTAACAGAGTTGAACCTTACTTTTGATTGAGCACTTCTGAAACACCCTTTCTATAGAAAATGCAATTGGACATTCAGGGAGCTAAGAGGCCTATAGTGGAAAAAGGAATATTTTCAAATAAAAACTGCACAGAAGCAATCTGCGAAACTTCTTACTGTTCTGTTCATTCAACTAACATAGTTGAACGGTAGTTTTTATTGAGCAGTTCTGAAACACTCTTTCTGTAGAAAATGCAAGTGGACATTCAGGGCGCTGAGAGGCCTATAGTGGGAAAAGGAATATCTTCAAATAAAAACCACACAGAAGCAATCTGTGAAACTTCTTACTGTTCTGTGCATTCAACTAACCGAGTTGAACCTTAGTTATTATTGAGCAGTTCTGAAACACTCTTTCTGTAGAAAATGCAAGTGAACATTCAGGGCGCTAAGAGTCCTATAGCGGAAAAATGAATATGTTCAAATAAAAACTACACAGAAGCAATCTGTGAAACTTTTACTGGTTTATAGCATTTGAACTTTTTATGTTTGTGCATTACTAACAGAGTTGAACCTTAGTTTATATTGAGCAGTTATGAAACACTCTTTCTGCAGAAAATGCAAGTGAACATTCAGGGCGCTAAGAGGCCTATAGTTGAAAAAGGTATATGTTCAAATAAAAACTACAAAGAAGCTATCTGTGAAACTTCTTACAGTTCTGTGCATTCAACTAACAGAGTTCAACCTTACTTTTGATTGAGCAGTTCTGAAACACCCTTTCTGTAGAAAATGCAAGTGGACATTCAGGGCGCTAAGAGGCCTATGGTGGAAAAAGGAATACCTTCAAATAAAAACTACACAGAAGCAATCTGTGAAACTTCTTACGGTTCTGTTCTTTAAACTAACACAGTTGAACCTTAATTTTGATTGAACAGTTCTGAAACACTCTTTCTGTAGAAAATGCAAGTGGACCTTCGGAGCGCTAAGAGGCCTATAGCGGAAAAAGTAATACCTTCAAATAAAAACTACACAGAAGCATTCTGTGAAACTTCTTTCTGTTCTGTGCTTTCAACTAACAGAGTTTAACCTTACTTTTGATTGAGCAGTTCTGAAACCCTCTTTCTGTAGAAAATGCAATTGGACATTCAGGGCGCTAAGAGGCCTATAGTGGAAAAGGAATATTTTCAAATAAAAACTGCACAGAAGAAATCTGTGAAACTTCTTACTGTTCTGTGCATTCAGCTAACAGAGTTGAACCTCAGTTTTGATTGAGCAGTTCTGAAACCCTCTTTCTGTAGAAAATACAAGTGGACATTCAGGGCGCTAAGAGTACTATAGTGGAAAAAGGAAAAAGTTCACATAAAAACTACACAGAAGCTATCTGTGAAACTTCTCTCTGTTCTGTGCATTCAACTAACGGATTTGAACCTTACTTTTGATTGAGAAGTTCTGAAACACTCTTTCTGTAGAAAATGCAAGTGGACCTTCGGAGCGCTAAGAGGCCTACAGCGGAAAAAGTAATACCTTCAAATACAAACTTCACAGAAGCATTCTGTGAAATTTCTTTCTGTTCTTTGCATTCATCTAACAGAGTTGAACCTTACTTTTGATTGAGCACTTCTGAAACACCCTTTCTATAGAAAATGCAATTGGACATTCAGGGAGCTAAGAGGCCTATAGTGGAAAAAGGAATATTTTCAAATAAAAACTGCACAGAAGCAATCTGCGAAACTTCTTACTGTTCTGTTCATTCAACTAACATAGTTGAACGGTAGTTTTTATTGAGCAGTTCTGAAACACTCTTTCTGTAGAAAATGCAAGTGGACATTCAGGGCGCTGAGAGGCCTATAGTGGGAAAAGGAATATCTTCAAATAAAAACCACACAGAAGCAATCTGTGAAACTTCTTACTGTTCTGTGCATTCAACTAACCGAGTTGAACCTTAGTTATTATTGAGCAGTTCTGAAACACTCTTTCTGTAGAAAATGCAAGTGAACATTCAGGGCGCTAAGAGTCCTATAGCGGAAAAATGAATATGTTCAAATAAAAACTACACAGAAGCAATCTGTGAAACTTTTTACTGTTCTGTGCATTCAACTAACAGAGTTGAACCTTAGTTTATATTGAGCAGTTATGAAACACTCTTTCTGCAGAAAATGCAAGTGAACATTCAGGGCGCTAAGAGGCCTATAGTTGAAAAAGGTATATGTTCAAATAAAAACTACAAAGAAGCTATCTGTGAAACTTCTTACAGTTCTGTGCATTCAACTAACAGAGTTCAACCTTACTTTTGATTGAGCAGTTCTGAAACACCCTTTCTGTAGAAAATGCAAGTGGACATTCAGGGCGCTAAGAGGCCTATGGTGGAAAAAGGAATACCTTCAAATAAAAACTACACAGAAGCAATCTGTGAAACTTCTTACGGTTCTGTTCTTTAAACTAACACAGTTGAACCTTAATTTTGATTGAACAGTTCTGAAACACTCTTTCTGTAGAAAATGCAAGTGGACCTTCGGAGCGCTAAGAGGCCTATAGCGGAAAAAGTAATACCTTCAAATAAAAACTACACAGAAGCATTCTGTGAAACTTCTTTCTGTTCTGTGCTTTCAACTAACAGAGTTTAACCTTACTTTTGATTGAGCAGTTCTGAAACCCTCTTTCTGTAGAAAATGCAATTGGACATTCAGGGCGCTAAGAGGCCTATAGTGGAAAAGGAATATTTTCAAATAAAAACTGCACAGAAGAAATCTGTGAAACTTCTTACTGTTCTGTGCATTCAGCTAACAGAGTTGAACCTCAGTTTTGATTGAGCAGTTCTGAAACCCTCTTTCTGTAGAAAATACAAGTGGACATTCAGGGCGCTAAGAGTACTATAGTGGAAAAAGGAAAAAGTTCACATAAAAACTACACAGAAGCTATCTGTGAAACTTCTCTCTGTTCTGTGCATTCAACTAACGGATTTGAACCTTACTTTTGATTGAGAAGTTCTGAAACACTCTTTCTGTAGAAAATGCAAGTGGACCTTCGGAGCGCTAAGAGGCCTACAGCGGAAAAAGTAATACCTTCAAATACAAACTTCACAGAAGCATTCTGTGAAATTTCTTTCTGTTCTTTGCATTCATCTAACAGAGTTGAACCTTACTTTTGATTGAGCACTTCTGAAACACCCTTTCTATAGAAAATGCAATTGGACATTCAGGGAGCTAAGAGGCCTATAGTGGAAAAAGGAATATTTTCAAATAAAAACTGCACAGAAGCAATCTGCGAAACTTCTTACTGTTCTGTTCATTCAACTAACATAGTTGAACGGTAGTTTTTATTGAGCAGTTCTGAAACACTCTTTCTGTAGAAAATGCAAGTGGACATTCAGGGCGCTGAGAGGCCTATAGTGGGAAAAGGAATATCTTCAAATAAAAACCACACAGAAGCAATCTGTGAAACTTCTTACTGTTCTGTGCATTCAACTAACCGAGTTGAACCTTAGTTATTATTGAGCAGTTCTGAAACACTCTTTCTGTAGAAAATGCAAGTGAACATTCAGGGCGCTAAGAGTCCTATAGCGGAAAAATGAATATGTTCAAATAAAAACTACACAGAAGCAATCTGTGAAACTTTTTACTGTTCTGTGCATTCAACTAACAGAGTTGAACCTTAGTTTATATTGAGCAGTTATGAAACACTCTTTCTGCAGAAAATGCAAGTGAACATTCAGGGCGCTAAGAGGCCTATAGTTGAAAAAGGTATATGTTCAAAAAAAAACTACAAAGAAGCTATCTGTGAAACTTCTTACAGTTCTGTGCATTCAACTAACAGAGTTCAACCTTACTTTTGATTGAGCAGTTCTGAAACACCCTTTCTGTAGAAAATGCAAGTGGACATTCAGGGCGCTAAGAGGCCTACGGTGGAAAAAGGAATACCTTCAAATAAAAACTGCACAGAAGCAATCTGCGAAAATTCTTACTGTTCTGTTCGTTCAACTAACATAGTTGAACTTAAGTTTTTAATTGAGCAGTTCTGAAACACTCTTTCTGTAGAAAATGCAAGTGGACATTCAGGGCGCTGAGAGGCCTATAGTGGGAAAAAGGAATATCTTCAAATAAAAACGACACAGAAGCAATCTGTGAAACTTCTTTACTGTTTCTGTGCATTCAACTAACCGAGTTGAACCTTAGTTTTATTGAGCAGTTCTGAAACACTCTTTCTGTAGAAAATGCAAGTGACATTCAGGGCGCTAAGAGGCCTATAGCGGAAAAATGAATATGTTCAAATAAAAACTACACAGAAGCAATCTGTGAAACTTTTTACTGTTCTGTGCATTCAACTAACAGAGTTGAACCTTAGTTTATATTGAGCAGTTATGAAACACTCTTTCTGCAGAAAATGCAAGTGAACATTCAGGGCGCTAAGAGGCCTATAGTTGAAAAAGGTATATGTTCAAATAAAAACTACAAAGAAGCTATCTGTGAAACTTCTTACAGTTCTGTGCATTCAACTAACAGAGTTCAACCTTACTTTTGATTGAGCAGTTCTGAAACACCCTTTCTGTAGAAAATGCAAGTGGACATTCAGGGCGCTAAGAGGCCTATGGTGGAAAAAGGAATACCTTCAAATAAAAACTACACAGAAGCAATCTGTGAAACTTCTTACGGTTCTGTTCTTTAAACTAACACAGTTGAACCTTAATTTTGATTGAACAGTTCTGAAACACTCTTTCTGTAGAAAATGCAAGTGGACCTTCGGAGCGCTAAGAGGCCTATAGCGGAAAAAGTAATACCTTCAAATAAAAACTACACAGAAGCATTCTGTGAAACTTCTTTCTGTTCTGTGCTTTCAACTAACAGAGTTTAACCTTACTTTTGATTGAGCAGTTCTGAAACCCTCTTTCTGTAGAAAATGCAATTGGACATTCAGGGCGCTAAGAGGCCTATAGTGGAAAAGGAATATTTTCAAATAAAAACTGCACAGAAGAAATCTGTGAAACTTCTTACTGTTCTGTGCATTCAGCTAACAGAGTTGAACCTCAGTTTTGATTGAGCAGTTCTGAAACCCTCTTTCTGTAGAAAATACAAGTGGACATTCAGGGCGCTAAGAGTACTATAGTGGAAAAAGGAAAAAGTTCACATAAAAACTACACAGAAGCTATCTGTGAAACTTCTCTCTGTTCTGTGCATTCAACTAACGGATTTGAACCTTACTTTTGATTGAGAAGTTCTGAAACACTCTTTCTGTAGAAAATGCAAGTGTACATTCAGGGCGCTAAGAGGCCTAGAGTTGAAAAAGGTATATGTTCAAATAAAAACGACAAAGAAGCTATCTGTGAAACTTTCTACAGTTCTGTGCATTTCAACTAACAGAGTTCAACCTTACTTTTGATTGAGCAGTTCTGAAACACCTTTCTGTAGAAAACGCAAGTGACCTTCGGAGCGCTAAGAAGTCCTGCAGCGGAAAAAGTATACCTTCAAAACAAACTTCACAGAAGCATTCTGTGAAATTTCTTTCTGTTCTTGCATTCATCTAACAGA
>NW_022097916.1:0-11658 GCF_006542625.1 Nomascus leucogenys
AACTGCTCTATCAAAAGTATGCTTCAACTCTGTTAGTTGAATGAACACAACAGAAAGAAGTTTCACAGAATGCTTCTGTGTAGTTTTTATTTGAAGATATCCCTTTTTTCACTATAGGCCCTTTAGCGCTCGCAATGTCCACTTGCAGTTTCTACAGAAAGAGTGTTTCAGAACTGCTCAATCAAAAGTAAGTTTCAACTCTGTTAGTTCAATGCACAGAACAGAAAGAAGTTTCACAGAATGCTTCTGTGTAGTTTTTATATGAAGATATCCCTTTTTCCAGTATAGGCTCTTTAGCGCTCGAAACGTCAACTTGCAGTATCTACAGAAGGAGTGTTTCAGAACTGGTCAATCAAAAGTAAGCTTCAACTCTGTTAGCTGAATGGACCGAACAGAAAGAAGTTACACAGAACGCTTCTGTGTAGTTTTTATTTGAAGATATTCCTTTTACCACTGTTGGCCCCTTAGCACTCCGAATGTCAACTTGCAGTTTCTACAGAAAGAGTGTTACAGAAGTGCTCAATCAAAAGTAATCTTCAACTCTGTTAGTAGAATGCAGAGAACAGAAGAAGTTTGACAGAATGCTTCTATGTAGTTTTTATTTGAAGATATCACTTTTTTCACTATAGGCCCTTTAGGGCTCGGAATGTACACTTGCAGTTTCTACAGAAAGAGTGTTTCAGAACTGCTCAATCAAAAGTAAGCTTCAACTCTGTTAGTTGAATGCACAGAACAGAAAGAAGTTTCACAAAATGCTTCTGTGTAGTTTTTGTTTAAAGATATCGCTTTTTCCACTAGAGGCCCTTTAGCGCTTGGAATTTGCACAGGCAGTTTCTACAGAAAGAGTGTTTCAGAACTGCTCAATCAAAAGTAAGTTTCAACTCGGTTAGTTGAATGGACTGAACAGAAAGAAGTTACACAGAATGCTTTTGTGTAGTTTTTATTTGGAGATATTTCTTTTACCCCTGTAGGCCCCTTGGCACTCCGAATGTCCACATGCAGTTTCTACAGAAAGAGTGTTTCAGAAGTGCTCTATCAAAAGGAAGCTTCAACTCTGTTTGTTGAATGCACAGAACAGAAAGAAGTTTCACAGAATGCTTCTGTGTAGTTTTTATTTGAAGATAACTCTTTTTTCACTATAGGCCTTTAGTGCTCGGAATGTCCACTTGCCGTTTCTAGGGAAAGAGTGTTTCAGATCTGCTCAATCAAAAGTAAGCTTCAACTCTGTTAGATGAATGCACAGAACAGAAAGAAGTTTCACAGAATGATTCTGTGTAGTTTTTATTTGGAGATATTCTTTTTCCACTATAGGACCCTTAGCACTCGGAATGTCCACTTGCAGTTTCTACAGAAAGAGTGTTTCAGAACTGCTCAACCAAAAGTATGCTTCAACTCTGTTAGTTGAATGCACAGAACAGAAAGAAGTTTCACGAATGCTTCTGTGTAGTTTTTATTTGAAGATATCCCTTTTTTCACTATAGGCCCTTTAGCGCTCGGAATGTCCACTTGCAGTTTCTACAGAAAGAGTGTTTCAGAACTGCTCAATCAAAATTAAGCTTCAACTCTGTTAAATGAATGCACAGAACAGAAAGAAGTTTCACCAACTGCTTCTGTGTAGTTTTTATTTGAAGATATCCCTTTTTTCACTATAGGCCCTTTAGCGCTCGCAATGTCCACTTGCAGTTTCTACAGAAAGAGTGTTTCAGAACTGCTCAATCAAAAGTAAGCTTCAACTCTGTTAAATGAATGCACAGAACAGAAAGAAGTTTCACAGAATGCTTCTGGTAGTTTTTATTTGAACATATCCCTTTTTCCCCTATAGGCCCTTTGGCGCTCGAAACGACAAATTGCAGTATCTACAGAAAGAGTGTTTCAGAACTGCTCAATCAAAAGTAAGCTTCAACTCTGTTAGTTGAATGCACTGAACAGAAAGAATTTTCACATAATGCTTCTGTGTAGTTTTTATTTGAAGATATCCCTTTTTCCACTGTAGGCCCCTTAGCGCTCGAAATGTCAACTTGCAGTTTCTACAGAAAGAGTGCTTCAGATCTGCTCAATCAAAAGTAAGCTTCAACTCTGTTAGTTGAATGCACAGAACAGAAAGAAGTTTGACAGAATGCTTCTGTGTAGTTTTTATTTGAACATTTACCTTTTTCCACTAGAGGCATATAGCGTTCATAATGTCCAATTGCTGTTTCTACAGAAAGAGAGTTTCAGAACTGCTCAATCAAAGGGAAGCTTCATTTCTGTTTGTTGAATGCACAGAACAGAAAGAAGTTTCACAGAATGCTTCTGTGTAGTTTTTATTTGAAGATATCCCTTTTTTCACTATAGGCCCTTTAGTGCTCGGAATGTCCACTTGCAGTTTCTACAGAAAGAGTGTTTCAGATCTGCTCAATCAAAAGTAAGCTTCATCTCTGTTAGTTCAATGCACAGAACAGAAAGAAGCTTCACAGAATGCTTCTGTGTAGTTTGTATTTGGAGATATTCCTTTTTCCACTATAGGAACCTGAGCGCTCGGAATGTCCACTTGCAGTTTCTACAGAAAGAGTGTTTCAGAACTGCTCAATCAAAAGTATGCTTCAACTCTGTTAGTTGAATGCACAGAAGAGAAAGAAGTTTCACAGAATGCTACTGTGTAGTTTTTATTTGAAGATATCCCTTTTTTCACTGTAGGCCCCTTAGCGCTCGGAATGTCCACTTGCAGTTTCTACAGAAAGAGTGTTTCAGAACTGCTCAATCAAAAGTAAGCTTCAACTCTGTTAGTTGAATGGACTGAACAGAAAGAAGTTACACAGAATGCTTCTGTGTAGTTTTTATTGGAAGATATAACTTTTACCACTATAGGTCCCTCAGCACTCCGAATGTTCACTTGCAGTTTCTACAGAAAGAGTGTTTCAGATCTGCTCAATCAAAAGTAAGCTTCAACTCTGTTAGTTTAATGCACAGAAGAGAAAGAAGTTTGACAGAATGCTTCTGTGTAGTTTTTATTTGAAGATATACCTTTTTCCACTATAGGCCTTTAGGGTTCAGAATGTCCACTTGCGGTTTCTACAGAAAGAGTGTTTCAGAACTGCTCAATCAAAAGTAAGCTTCAACTCTGTTAGATGAAGGCACAGAAGAGAAAGAAGTTGCACAGAATGCTTCTGTGTAGTTTTTATTTGAAGATGTTCCTATTTCCACTAAAGGCTCTTTAGCGTTCAGAATTTCCACTTGCAGTTTCTACAGAAAGAGTGTTTGAGAACTGCTCTATCAAAAGTATGCTTCAACTCTGTTAGTTGAATGAACACAACAGAAAGAAGTTTCACAGAATGCTTCTGTGTAGTTTTTATTTGAAGATATCCCTTTTTTCACTATAGGCCCTTTAGCGCTCGCAATGTCCACTTGCAGTTTCTACAGAAAGAGTGTTTCAGAACTGCTCAATCAAAAGTAAGTTTCAACTCTGTTAGTTCAATGCACAGAACAGAAAGAAGTTTCACAGAATGCTTCTGTGTAGTTTTTATATGAAGATATCCCTTTTTCCAGTATAGGCTCTTTAGCGCTCGAAACGTCAACTTGCAGTATCTACAGAAGGAGTGTTTCAGAACTGGTCAATCAAAAGTAAGCTTCAACTCTGTTAGCTGAATGGACCGAACAGAAAGAAGTTACACAGAACGCTTCTGTGTAGTTTTTATTTGAAGATATTCCTTTTACCACTGTTGGCCCCTTAGCACTCCGAATGTCAACTTGCAGTTTCTACAGAAAGAGTGTTACAGAAGTGCTCAATCAAAAGTAATCTTCAACTCTGTTAGTAGAATGCAGAGAACAGAAAGAAGTTTGACAGAATGCTTCTATGTAGTTTTTATTTGAAGATATCACTTTTTTCACTATAGGCCCTTTAGGGCTCGGAATGTACACTTGCAGTTTCTACAGAAAGAGTGTTTCAGAACTGCTCAATCAAAAGTAAGCTTCAACTCTGTTAGTTGAATGCACAGAACAGAAAGAAGTTTCACAAAATGCTTCTGTGTAGTTTTTGTTTAAAGATATCGCTTTTTCCACTAGAGGCCCTTTAGCGCTTGGAATTTGCACAGGCAGTTTCTACAGAAAGAGTGTTTCAGAACTGCTCAATCAAAAGTAAGTTTCAACTCGGTTAGTTGAATGGACTGAACAGAAAGAAGTTACACAGAATGTTTTGTGTAGTTTTTATTTGGAGATATTTCTTTTACCCCTGTAGGCCCCTTGGCACTCCGAATGTCCACATGCAGTTTCTACAGAAAGAGTGTTTCAGAACTGCTCAATCAAAAGTAAGCTTCAACTCTGTTTGTTGAATGCACAGAACAGAAAGAAGTTTGACAGAATGCTTCTGTGTACTTTTTATTTGAAGATAACTCTTTTTTCACTATAGGCCTTTAGTGCTCGGAATGTCCACTTGCCGTTTCTAGGGAAAGAGTGTTTCAGATCTGCTCAATCAAAAGTAAGCTTCAACTCTGTTAGATGAATGCACAGAACAGAAAGAAGTGTCACAGAATGATTCTGTGTAGTTTTTATTTGGAGATATTCTTTTTCCACTATAGGACCCTTAGCACTCGGAATGTCCATTTGCAGTTTCTACAGAAAGAGTGTTTCAGAACTGCTCAACCAAAAGTATGCTTCAACTCTGTTAGTTGAATGCACAGAACAGAAAGAAGTTTCACCGAATGCTTCTGTGTAGTTTTTATTTGGAGATATCCCTTTTTTCACTTTAGGCCCTTTTGCGCTCGGAATGTCCACTTGCAGTTTCTACAGAAAGAGTGTTTCAGAACTGCTCAATCAAAATTAAGCTTCAACTCTGTTAAATGAATGCACAGAACAGAAAGAAGTTTCACCGAATGCTTCTGTGTAGTTTTTATTTGAAGATATCCCTTTTTACACTATAGGCCCATTAGCGCTCGCAATGTCCACTTGCAGTTTCTACAGAAAGAGTGTTTCAGAACTGCTCAATCAAAATAAGCTTCAACTCTGTTAAATGAATGCACAGAACAGAAAGAAGTTTCACAGAATGCTTCTGGGTAGTTTTTATTTGAACATATCCTTTTTCCCCTATAGGCCCTTTGGCGCTCGAAACGACAAATTGCAGTATCTACAGAAAGAGTGTTTCAGAACTGCTCAATCAAAAGTAAGCTTCAACTCTGTTAGTTGAATGCACGGAACAGAAAGAAATTTCACAGAATGCTTCTGTGTAGTTTTTATTTGAAGATATCCCTTTTTCCACTGTAGGCCCCTTAGCGCTCGAAATGTCAACTTGCAGTTTCTACAGAAAGAGTGTTTCAGAACTGCTCAATCAAAAGTAAGCTTCAACTCTGTTAGTTGAATGGACCGAACAGAAAGAATTTTAACAGAAGGCTTCTGTGTAGTTTTTACTTGAATATATCCCTTTTACCACTATAGGCCCCTTAGCACTCTGAATGTCCACTTGCAGTTTCTACAGAAAGAGTGTTTCAGAAGTGCTCAATCAAAAGTAGGCTTCAAATCTGTTAGTTTAATGCACAGAACAGAAAGAAGTTTGACAGAATGCTTCTGTGTAGTTTTTATTTCAAGATATACCTTTTTCCACTATAGGTCTTTAGCATTCAGAATGTCCACTTGCTGTTTCTACAGAAAGGGATTTTTAGCACTGCTCAATCAAAAGTAAGCTTCAACTCTGTTAGTTGAATGCACAGAACAGAAAGAATTTTAACAGAATGCTTCTGTGTAGGATTTATTTGAACATATCCCTTTTTCCACTATAGGCACTATGGCGCTCCAAACGTCAAATTGCAGTATCTACAGAAAGAGTGTTACAGAACTGCTCAATCAAAAGTAAGCTTCATCTCTGTTAGTTGAATGGACCGAACAGAAAGAAGTTACACAGAACTCTTCTGTGTAGTTTTTATTTGAAGATATTCCTTTTGCCACTATAGGCCCCGTGGCATTCCGAATCAACTTGCAGTTTCTACAGAAAGCGTGTTTCAGAACTGCTCAATCAAAAGTAAGCTTCAACCCTGCTAGATGAATGCACAGAGGAGAAAGAAGTTGCACAGAATGCTTCTGTGTAGTTTTTATTTGAAGATATTCCTTTTTCCTCAAAAGGCCCTTTAGCGTTCAGAATGTACACTTCCAGTTTCTACAGAAAGAGTGTTTCAGAAGTGCTCAATCAAAGTAAGCTTCAACTCTGTTAGTGAATTCACAGAACAGAAGGAAGTTCACAGAATGCTTCTGTGTATTTTTACTTGAAGATATCCCTTTTTCCACTACAGGCCCTTTAGAGTCGAAATGTCAACCTCCAGTTTCACAGAAAGACTGTTCAGAACTGCTCAATCAAAAGTAAGCTTCAACTCTGTTAGTTGATGACAGAAAGTTTCACAGAATGCTTCTGTGTTTTTATTGGATATATCTTTTCACTATACTAGCTCCGTTTTGCAGTTTACATGCTTCAGATTGCTCAATAAAAGTAAGCTTTCAACTCTGTTAGTTGAATGACAGAACAGAAGAAGTTGACAGAATGCTTCTGTGTAGTTTTATTTGAACATTACCTTTTTCCACTAGAGGCATATACGTTCAAATGTCCAATTGCTGTTCTACAAAAAGAGAGTTTCAAACTGCTCAATCAAAGGGAAGCTTCATTTCGTTGTTGAATGCACAAAAAAAGAATTCACCAGATGTCTGTGTAGTTTTTTTGAAGATATCCCTTTTTTCACTATAGGCCCTTTGCTCGATGCACTTGCAGTTCTCAGAAGATGTTTCAGACTGCTCAATCAAGTAAGTTCACTCTGTAGTTCAATGCACAGAACAGAAAGAAGCTTCACAGAATGCTTCTGTGTAGTTTTATTTAAGATATCTTTTTTCACTGTAGGCCCTTGGCTCGGAATGTCACTGAGTTCTACAGAAAGAGTGTTTCAGAACTGCTCAATCAAAAGTAAGCTTCAACTCTGTTAGTTGAATGGACTGAACAGAAAGAGTTACACACAGTTTTGTAGTTTTTTTGAAATATTTTTCATATAGCCTAGACTCGAATGTCACTTGCAGTTTCTACAGAAAGAGTGTTTCAGAACTGCTCAATCAAAAGTAAGCTTCAACTCTGTTAGTTGAATGCACAGAACAGAAAGAAGTTTCACAAAATGCTTCTGTGTAGTTTTTTTTAAGATATCCTTTTTCCACTAGAGGCCCTTTAGCGCTGGAATTCACAGGCAGTTTCTACAGAAAGAGTGTTTCAGAACTGCTCAATCAAAAGTAAGTTTCAACTCGGTTAGTTGAATGGACTGAACAGAAAGAAGTTACACAGAATGCTTTTGTGTAGTTTTTATTTGGAGATATTCTTTTACCCCTGTAGGCCCCTTGGCACTCCGAATGTCCACATGCAGTTTCTACAGAAAGAGTGTTTCAGAAGTGCTCTATCAAAAGGAAGCTTCAACTCTGTTTGTTGAATGCACAGAACAGAAAGAAGTTTGACAGAATGCTTCTGTGTACTTTTTATTTGAAGATAACTCTTTTTTCACTATAGGCCTTTAGTGCTCGGAATGTCCACTTGCCGTTTCTAGGAAAGAGTGTTTCAGAACTGCTCAATCAAAAGTAAGCTTCAACTCTGTTAGATGAATGCACAGAACAGAAAGAAGTGTCACAGAATGATTCTGTGTAGTTTTTATTTGGAGATATTCTTTTTCCACTATAGGACCCTTAGCACTCGGAATGTCCACTTGCAGTTTCTACAGAAAGAGTGTTTCAGAACTGCTCAACCAAAAGTATGCTTCAACTCTGTTAGTTGAATGCACAGAACAGAAAGAAGTTTCACCGAATGCTTCTGTGTAGTTTTTATTTGAAGATATCCCTTTTTTCACTATAGGCCCTTTAGCGCTCGCAATGTCCACTTGCAGTTTCTACAGAAAGAGTGTTTCAGAACTGCTCAATCAAAATTAAGCTTCAACTCTGTTAAATGAATGCACAGAACAGAAAGAAGTTTCACCGAATGCTTCTGTGTAGTTTTTATTTGAAGATATCCCTTTTTCCACTATAGCCCTTTAGCGCTCGCAATGTCCACTTGCAGTTTCTACAGAAAGAGTGTTCAGAACTGCTCAATCAAATAAGTTCAACTGTTAATGAATGCAAAACAGAAAGAAGTTCACAGAATGCTTTGGTGTTTTTTTAATTCCTTTTTCCCTATAGGCCCTTTGGCGCTCGAAACGACAAATTGCAGTATCTACAGAAAGAGTTTCAGAACTGCTCAATCAAAGTAAGCTTCAACTCTGTTAGTTGAATGCACGGAACAGAAAGAAATTTCACAGAATGCTTCTGTGTAGTTTTTATTTGAAGATATCCCTTTTTCCACTATAGGCCCCTTAGCGCTCGAAATGTCAACTTGCAGTTTCTACAGAAAGAGTGTTTCAGAACTGCTCAATCAAAAGTAAGCTTCAACTCTGTTAGTTGAATGGACCGAACAGAAAGAATTTACACAGAAGGCTTCTGTGTAGTTTTTACTTGAATATATCCCTTTTACCACTATAGGCCCCTTAGCACTCTGAATGTCCACTTGCAGTTTCTACAGAAAGAGTGTTTCAGAAGTGCTCAATCAAAAGTAGGCTTCAAATCTGTTAGTTTAATGCACAGAACAGAAAGAAGTTTGACAGAATGCTTCTGTGTAGTTTTTATTTCAAGATATACCTTTTTCCACTATAGGTCTTTAGCATTCAGAATGTCCACTTGCTGTTTCTACAGAAAGGGTTTTTTAGCACTGCTCAATCAAAAGTAAGCTTCAACTCTGTTAGTTGAATGCACAGAACAGAAAGAAGTTTCACAGAATGCTTCTGTGTAGGATTTATTTGAACATATCCCTTTTTCCACTATAGGCACTATGGCGCTCCAAACGTCAAATTGCAGTATCTACAGAAAGAGTGTTACAGAACTGCTCAATCAAAAGTAAGCTTCATCTCTGTTAGTTGAATGGACCGAACAGAAAGAAGTTACACAGAACTCTTCTGTGTAGTTTTTATTTGAAGATATTCCTTTTGCCACTATAGGCCCCGTGGCATTCCGAATCAACTTGCAGTTTCTACAGAAAGCGTGTTTCAGAACTGCTCAATCAAAAGTAAGCTTCAACCCTGCTAGATGAATGCACAGAGGAGAAAGAAGTTGCACAGAATGCTTCTGTGTAGTTTTTATTTGAAGATATTCCTTTTTCCTCAAAGGCCCTTTAGCGTTCAGAATGTACACTTCCAGTTTCTACAGAAAGAGTGTTTCAGAAGTGCTCAATCAAAAGTAAGCTTCAACTCTGTTAGTTGAATTCACAGAACAGAAGGAAGATTCACAGAATGCTTCTGTGTAATTTTTACTTGAAGATATCCCTTTTTCCACTACAGGCCCTTTAGAGCTCGAAATGTCAACCTCCAGTTTCTACAGAAAGACTGCTTCAGAACTGCTCAATCAAAAGTAAGCTTCAATCTGTTATTGAATTCACAGAACAGAAGGAAGTTTCACAGAATGCTTCTGTGTAGTTTTTACTTGAAGATATCCCTTTTTCCACTACAGGCCCTTTAGAGCTCGAAATGTCAACCTCCAGTTTCTACAGAAAGACTGTTTCAGAACTGCTCAATCAAAAGTAAGCTTCAACTCTGTTAGTTGAATGGACTGAACAGAAAGAAGTTACACAGAATGCTTCTGTGTCGTTTTTATTGGAATATAATCCTTTTACCACTATAGGCCCCTTAGCACTCCGAATGTCCACTTGCAGTTTCTACAGAAAGAGTGCTTCAGATCTGCTCAATCAAAAGTAAGCTTCAACTCTGTTAGTTGAATGCACAGAACAGAAAGAAGTTTGACAGAATGCTTCTGTGTAGTTTTTATTTGAACATTTACCTTTTTCCACTAGAGGCATATAGCGTTCATAATGTCCAATTGCTGTTTCTACAGAAAGAGAGTTTCAGAACTGCTCAATCAAAGGGAAGCTTCATTTCTGTTTGTTGAATGCACAGAACAGAAAGAAGTTTCACAGAATGCTTCTGTGTAGTTTTTATTTGAAGATATCCCTTTTTTCACTATAGGCCCTTTAGTGCTCGGAATGTCCACTTGCAGTTTCTACAGAAAGAGTGTTTCAGATCTGCTCAATCAAAAGTAAGCTTCATCTCTGTTAGTTCAATGCACAGAACAGAAAGAAGCTTCACAGAATGCTTCTGTGTAGTTTGTATTTGGAGATATTCCTTTTTCCACTATAGGAACCTGAGCGCTCGGAATGTCCACTTGCAGTTTCTACAGAAGAGTGTTTCAGAACTGCTCAATCAAAGTATGCTTCAACTCTGTTAGTTGAATGCACAGAAGAGAAAGAAGTTTCACAGAATGCTACTGTGTAGTTTTTATTTGAAGATATCCCTTTTTTCACTGTAGGCCCCTTAGCGCTCGGAATGTCCACTTGCAGTTTCTACAGAAAGAGTGTTTCAGAACTGCTCAATCAAAAGTAAGCTTCAACTCTGTTAGTTGAATGGACTGAACAGAAAGAAGTTACACAGAATGCTTCTGTGTAGTTTTTATTGGAAGATAACTTTTACCACTATAGGTCCCTCAGCACTCCGAATGTCACTTGCAGTTTCTACAGAAAGAGTGTTTCAGATCTGCTCAATCAAAAGTAAGCTTCAACTCTGTTAGTTTAATGCACAGAAGAGAAAGAAGTTTGACAGAATGCTTCTGTGTAGTTTTTATTTGAAGATACCTTTTTCCACTATAGGCCTTTAGGTTCAGAATGTCCACTTGCAGTTTCTACAGAAAGAGTGTTTCAGAACTGCTCAATCAAAAGTAAGCTTCAACTCTGTTAGATGAAGGCACAGAAAGAAAGAAGTTGCACAGAATGCTTCTGTGTAGTTTTTATTTGAAGATTTCCTTTCCACTAAAGGCTCTTTAGCGTTCAGAATTCCACTTGCAGTTTCTACAGAAAGAGTGTTTGAGAACTGCTCTATCAAAAGTATGCTTCAACTCTGTTAGTTGAATGCACAACAGAAAGAAGTTTCACAGAATGCTTCTGTGTAGTTTTTATTTGAAGATATCCCTTTTTTCACTATAGGCCCTTTAGCGCTCGCAATGTCCACTTGCAGTTTCTACAGAAAGAGTGTTTCAGAACTGCTCAATCAAAAGTAAGTTTCAACTCTGTTAGTTCAATGCACAGAACAGAAAGAAGTTTCACAGAATGCTTCTGTGTAGTTTTTATTGAAGATATCCCTTTTCCAGTATAGGCTCTTTAGCGCTCGAAACGTCAACTTGCAGTTCTACAGAAGGAGTGTTTCAGAACTGGTCAATCAAAAGTAAGCTTCAACTCTGTTAGCTGAATGACCGAACAGAAAGAAGTTACACAGAACGCTTCTGTGTAGTTTTTATTTGAAGATATTCCTTTTACCACTGTTGGCCCCTTAGCACTCCGAATGTCAACTTGCAGTTTCTAGAAAGAGTGTTACAGAAGTGCTCAATCAAAAGTAATCTTCAACTCTGTTAGTAGAATGCAGAGAACAGAAAGAAGTTTGACAGAATGCTTCTATGTAGTTTTTATTTGAAGATACTTTTTTCACTATAGGCCCTTTAGGGCTCGGAATGTACACTTGCAGTTTCTACAGAAAGAGTGTTTCAGAACTGCTCAATCAAAAGTAAGCTTCAACTCTGTTAGTTGAATGCACAGAACAGAAAGAAGTT